>NC_068294.1:44765288-44800288 GCF_025860055.1 Xyrauchen texanus
CTAGACTTCGTCTGAGCTAACTGTAGCCCAAGATGTTTTCTGGATAGCACAAGGGTAAAAGAAAGGGGGTAAATTATTTATAGCACTCCAAAATGGCAAAAACAGCCATACTTTTGTTTTTTTCCCCTGTACTGGTGGAACAGAGTACAGACTCAATTCAGTACCTGTGCGCTATGTGACTTCCAGCCGGCTGCTTTTAAATGCTTACATGCAAGACCTTAACACCTAAACATAACCGATGGAGTCCTAAAAGATAAACGAGAGGCTAAAGCAACACCTAAACATAACCGATGGTGTCCTAAAAGATAAACGAGAGGCTAAACCAACACCTAAACATAACCGGTGGTGTCCTAAAAGATAAACGAGAGGCTAAACCAACACCTAAGCATAACCGATGGAGTCCTAAAAGATAAACGAGAGGCTAAACCAACACCTAAACATAACCGGTGGTGTCCTAAAAGATAAACGAGAGGCTAAACCAACACCTAAACATAACCGATGGAGTCCTAAAAGATAAACGAGAGGCTAAAGCAACACCTAAACATAACCGGTGGTGTCCTAAAAGATAAACGAGAGGCTAAAGCAACACCTAAACATAACCGATGGTGTCCTAAAAGATAAACGAGAGGCTAAACCAACACCTAAACATAACCGGTGGTGTCCTAAAAGATAAACGAGAGGCGAACAAAACAGACATTCTTTCCTCAATCAACACCTAAACATAACCAATGGTGTCCTAAAAGATAAATGAGAGGCGAACAAAACAGACATTCTTTCCTCAATCAACACCTAAACATAACCGATGGAGTCCTAAAAGATAAACGAGAGGCTAAACCAACACCTAAACATAACCGGTGGAGTCCTAAAAGATAAACGAGAGGCTAAACCAACACCTAAACATAACCGATGGTGTCCTAAAAGATAAACGAGAGGCTAAACCAACACCTAAACATAACCGATGGTGTCCTAAAAGATAAACGAGAGGCTAAACCAACACCTAAACATAACCGATGGTGTCCTAAAAGATAAACGAGAGGCAAAACCAACACCTAAACATAACCGATGGTGTCCTAAAAGATAAACGAGAGGCTAAACCAACACCTAAACATAACCGGTGGTGTCCTAAAAGATAAACGAGAGGCTAAACCAGCACCTAAACATAACCAATGGTGTCCTAAAAGATAAACGAGAGGCTAAACCAACACCTAAACATAACCGATGGAGACCTAAAAGATAAACGAGAGGCTAAACCAACACCTAAACATAACCGATGGAGTCCTAAAACATAAAAGAGAGGCTAAACCAACACCTAAGCATAACCGATGGAGTCCAAAAAGATAAACGAGAGGCGAACAAAACAGACATTATTTCCTCAATCAACACCTAAACATAACCGGTGGTGTCCTAAAAGATAAACGAGAGGCTAAACCAACACCTAAACATAACCGATGGAGTCCTAAAAGATAAACGAGAGGCTAAACCAACACCTAAACATAACCGATGGTGTCCTAAAAGATAAACGAGAGGCTAAACCAACACCTAAACATAACCGATGGAGTCCTAAAAGATAAACTAGAGGCTAAACCAACACCTAAACATAACCGATGGTGTCCTAAAAGATAAACGAGAGGCTAAACCAACACCTAAGCATAACCGATGGAGTCCTAAAAGATAAACGAGAGGCTAAACCAACACCTAAACATAACCGATGGTGTCCTAAAAGATAAACGAGAGGCTAAACCAACACCTAAACATAACCGATGGAGTCCTAAAAGATAAACGAGAGGCTAAACCAACACCTAAACATAACCGATGGTGTCCTAAAAGATAAACGAGAGGCTAAACCAACACCTAAACATAACCGGTGGTGTCCTAAAAGATAAACGAGCGGCTAAACCAACACCTAAACATAACCGATGGAGTCCTAAAAGATAAACGAGAGGCTAAACCAACACCTAAACATAACCGATGGTGTCCTAAAAGATAAACGAGAGGCTAAACCAACACCTAAGCATAACCGATGGAGTCCTAAAAGATAAACGAGAGGCTAAACCAACACCTAAACATAACCGATGGTGTCCTAAAAGATAAACGAGGCTAAACCAACACCTAAACATAACCGGTGGTGTCCTAAAAGATAAACGAGAGGCTAAACCTCACCTAAACATAACCGATGGTGTCCTAAAAGATAAACAAGAGGCTAAACCAACACCTAAACATAACCGGTGGTGTCCTAAAAGATAAACGAGAGGCTAAACCAACACCTAAGCATAACCGATGGAGTCCTAAAAGATAAACGAGAGGCTAAACCAACACCTAAACATAACCGGTGGAGTCCTAAAAGATAAACGAGAGGCTAAACCTCACCTAAACATAACCGATGGTGTCCTAAAAGATAAACGAGAGGCTAAAGCAACACCTAAACATAACCGGTGGTGTCCTAAAAGATAAACGAGAGGCTAAACCAACACCTAAACATAACCGGTGGAGTCCTAAAAGATAAACGAGAGGCTAAACCTCACCTAAACATAACCGATGGTGTCCTAAAAGATAAACAAGAGGCTAAACCAACACCTAAACATAACCGGTGGTGTCCTAAAAGATAAACGAGAGGCTAAACCAACACCTAAGCATAACCGATGGAGTCCTAAAAGATAAACGAGAGGCTAAACCAACACCTAAACATAACCGATGGTGTCCTAAAATATAAACGAGGCTAAACCAACACCTAAACATAACCGGTGGTGTCCTAAAAGATAAACGAGGCTAAACCAACACCTAAACATAACCGGTGGAGTCCTAAAAGATAAACGAGAGGCTAAACCTCACCTAAACATAACCGATGGTGTCCTAAAAGATAAACGAGGCTAAACCAACACCTAAACATAACCGGTGGTGTCCTAAAAGATAAACGAGGCTAAACCAACACCTAAACATAACCGGTGGAGTCCTAAAAGATAAACAAGAGGCTAAACCAACACCTAAACATAACCGGTGGTGTCCTAAAAGATAAACGAGGCTAAACCAACACCTAAGCATAACCGATGAAGTCCTAAAAGATAAACGAGAGGCTAAACCAACACCTAAACATAACCGATGGTGTCCTAAAAGATAAACGAGGCTAAACCAACACCTAAACATAACCGGTGGTGTCCTAAAAGATAAACGAGGCTAAACCAACACCTAAACATAACCGGTGGAGTCCTAAAAGATAAACGAGAGGCTAAACCTCACCTAAACATAACCGATGGTGTCCTAAAAGATAAACAAGAGGCTAAACCAACACCTAAACATAACCGGTGGTGTCCTAAAAGATAAACGAGAGGCTAAACCAACACCTAAACATAACCGGTGGTGTCCTAAAAGATAAACGAGAGGCTAAACCAACACCTAAACATAACCGATGGAGTCCTAAAAGATAAACAAGAGGCTAAACCAACACCTAAACATAACCGGTGGTGTCCTAAAAGATAAACGAGGCTAAACCAACAACTAAACATAACCGGTGGAGTCCTAAAAGATAAACGAGAGGCTAAACCAAAACCTAAACATAACCGATGGTGTCCTAAAAGATAAACGAGAGGCTAAACCAACACCTAAGCATAACCGATGGAGTCCAAAAAGATAAACGAGAGGCGAACAAAACAGACATTATTTCCTCAATCAACACCTAAACATAACCGGTGGTGTCCTAAAAGATAAACGAGAGGCGAACAAAACCGACATTCTTTCCTCAATCAACACCTAAACATAACCGGTGGTGTCCTAAAAGATAAACGAGAGGCTAAACCAACACCTAAACATAACCGATGGAGTCCTAAAAGATAAACGAGAGGCTAAACCAACACCTAAACATAACCGATGGTGTCCTAAAAGATAAACGAGAGGCTAAACCAACACCTAAACATAACCGATGGAGACCTAAACATAACCGATGGAGTCCTAAAAGATAAACGAGAGGCTAAACCAACACCTAAACATAACCGATGGTGTCCTAAAAGATAAACGAGAGGCTAAACCAACACCTAAACATAACCGTTGGTGTCCTAAAAGATAAACGAGAGGCTAAACCAACACCTAAACATAACCGGTGGTGTCCTAAAAGATAAACGAGAGGCTAAACCAACACCTAAACATAACCGATGGAGTCCTAAAAGATAAACGAGGCTAAACCAACACCTAAACATAACCGATGGAGTCCTAAAAGATAAACGAGAGGCTAAACCAACACCTAAACATAACCGATGGTGTCCTAAAAGATAAACGAGAGGCTAAACCAACACCTAAGCATAACCGATGGAGTCCTAAAAGATAAACGAGAGGCTAATCCAACACCTAAACATAACCGATGGTGTCCTAAAAGATAAACGAGAGGCTAAACCAACACCTAAACATAACCGATGGAGTCCTAAAAGATAAACGAGGCTAAACCAACACCTAAACATAACCGATGGTGTCCTAAAAGATAAACGAGGCTAAACCAACACCTAAGCATAACCGATGGAGTCCTAAAAGATAAACGAGAGGCTAAACCAACACCTAAACATAACCGATGGTGTCCTAAAAGATAAACGAGGCTAAACCAACACCTAAAAGATAAACGAGAGGCTAAACCAACACCTAAACATAACCGATGGTGTCCTAAAAGATAAACGAGAGGCTAAACCAACACCTAAGCATAACCGATGGTGTCCTAAAAGATAAACGAGAGGCTAAACCAACACCTAAGCATAACCGATGGAGTCCTAAAAGATAAACGAGAGGCTAAACCAACACCTAAACATAACCGATGGAGTCCTAAAAGATAAACGAGAGGCTAAACCAACACCTAAACATAACCGATGGAGTCCTAAAAGATAAACGAGAGGCTAAACCAACACCTAAGCATAACCGATGGTGTCCTAAAAGATAAACGAGAGGCTAAACCAACACCTAAACATAACCGATGGTGTCCTAAAAGATAAACGAGGCTAAACCAACACCTAAACATAACCGGTGGTGTCCTAAAAGATAAACGAGGCTAAACCAACACCTAAACATAACCGGTGGAGTCCTAAAAGATAAACGAGAGGCTAAACCAACACCTAAACATAACCGATGGTGTCCTAAAAGATAAACAAGAGGCTAAACCAACACCTAAACATAACCGGTGGTGTCCTAAAAGATAAACGAGGCTGAACCAACACCTAAACATAACCGGTGGTGTCCTAAAAGATAAACGAGGCTAAACCAACACCTAAACATAACCGATGGTGTCCTAAAAGATAAACAAGAGGCTAAACCAACACCTAAACATAACCGGTGGTGTCCTAAAAGATAAACGAGAGGCTAAACCAACACCTAAACATAACCGGTGGTGTCCTAAAAGATAAACAAGGCTAAACCAACACCTAAACATAACCGGTGGAGTCCTAAAAGATAAACAAGAGGCTAAACCAACACCTAAACATAACCGATGGAGTCCTAAAAGATAAACGAGGCTAAACCAACACCTAAACATAACCGGTGGTGTCCTAAAAGATAAACGAGGCTAAACCAACACCTAAACATAACCGATGGAGTCCTAAAAGATAAACGAGGCTAAACCAACACCTAAACATAACCGATGGAGTCCTAAAAGATAAACGAGAGGCTAAACCAACACCTAAACATAACCGATGGAGTCCTAAAAGATAAACGAGAGGCTAAACCAACACCTAAACATAACCAATGGTGTCATAAAAGATAAACGAGAGGCTAAACCAACACCTAAACATAACCAATGGTGTCATAAAAGATAAACGAGAGGCTAAACCAACACCTAAACATAACCGGTGGTGTCCTAAAAGATAAACAAGGCTAAACCAACACCTAAACATAACCGGTGGAGTCCTAAAAGATAAACAAGAGGCTAAACCAACACCTAAACATAACCGGTGGTGTCCTAAAAGATAAACGAGGCTAAACCAACACCTAAACATAACCGATGGAGTCCTAAAAGATAAACGAGGGTAAACCAACACCTAAACATAACCGATGGAGTCCTAAAAGATAAACGAGAGGCTAAACCAACACCTAAACATAACCGATGGAGTCCTAAAAGATAAACGAGAGGCTAAACCAACACCTAAACATAACCAATGGTGTCATAAAAGATAAACGAGAGGCTAAACCAACACCTAAACATAACCAATGGTGTCATAAAAGATAAACGAGAGGCTAAACCAACACCTAAACATAACCAATGGTGTCATAAAAGATAAACGAGAGGCTAAACCAACACCTAAACATAACCGGTGGTGTCCTAAAAGATAAACAAGGCTAAACCAACACCTAAACATAACCGGTGGAGTCCTAAAAGATAAACGAGAGGCTAAACCAACACCTAAACATAACCGATGGTGTCCTAAAAGATAAACGAGAGGCTAAACCAACACCTAAACATAACCGGTGGTGTCCTAAAAGATAAACGAGAGGCTAAACCAACACCTAAACATAACCGGTGGTGTCCTAAAAGATAAACGAGAGGCTAAACCAACACCTAAACATAACCGATGGAGTCCTAAAAGATAAACGAGAGGCTAAACCAACACCTAAGCATAACCGATGGAGTCCTAAAAGATAAACGAGAGGCTAAACCAACACCTAAACATAACCGATGGAGTCCTAAAAGATAAACGAGAGGCTAAACCAACACCTAAACATAACCGATGGAGTCCTAAAAGATAAACGAGAGGCTAAACCAACACCTAAACATAACCGATGGAGTCCTAAAAGATAAACGAGAGGCTAAACCAACACCTAAACATAACCGATGGTGTCCTAAAAGATAAACGAGAGGCTAAACCAACAACTAAGCATAACCGATGGTGTCCTAAAAGATAAACGAGAGGCTAAACCAACACCTAAGCATAACCGATGGAGTCCTAAAAGATAAACGAGAGGCTAAACCAACACCTAAACATAACCGATGGAGTCCTAAAAGATAAACGAGAGGCTAAACCAACACCTAAACATAACCGGTGGTGTCCTAAAAGATAAACAAGGCTAAACCAACACCTAAACATAACCGGTGGAGTCCTAAAAGATAAACGAGAGGCTAAACCAACACCTAAACATAACCGATGGTGTCCTAAAAGATAAACGAGAGGCTAAACCAACACCTAAACATAACCGGTGGTGTCCTAAAAGATAAACGAGAGGCTAAACCAACACCTAAACATAACCGGTGGTGTCCTAAAAGATAAACGAGAGGCTAAACCAACACCTAAACATAACCGATGGAGTCCTAAAAGATAAACGAGAGGCTAAACCAACACCTAAACATAACCGATGGAGTCCTAAAAGATAAACGAGAGGCTAAACCAACACCTAAGCATAACCGATGGAGTCCTAAAAGATAAACGAGAGGCTAAACCAACACCTAAACATAACCGATGGAGTCCTAAAAGATAAACGAGAGCTAAACCAACACCTAAACATACCCGATGGTGTCCTAAAAGATAAACGAGAGGGTAAACCAACACCTAAGCATAACCGATGGTGTCCTAAAAGATAAACGAGAGGCTAAACCAACACCTAAGCATAACCGATGGAGTCCTAAAAGATAAACGAGAGGCTAAACCAACACCTAAACATAACCGATGGAGTCCTAAAAGATAAACGAGAGGCTAAACCAACACCTAAACATAACCGATGGAGTCCTAAAAGATAAACGAGAGGCTAAACCAACACCTAAACATAACCGGTGGTGTCCTAAAAGATAAACGAGAGGCTAAACCTCACCTAAACATAACCGATGGTGTCCTAAAAGATAAACGAGAGGCTAAACCAACACCTAAACATAACCTGTGGTGTCCTAAAAGATAAACGAGAGGCTAAACCAACACCTAAACATAACCGATGGAGTCCTAAAAGATAAACGAGAGGCTAAACCAACACCTAAACATAACCGATGGAGTCCTAAAAGATAAACGAGAGGCTAAACCAACACCTAAACATAACCGGTGGTGTCCTAAAAGATAAACGAGAGGCTAAACCAACACCTAAACATAACCGGTGGTGTCCTAAAAGATAAACGAGAGGCTAAACCAACACCTAAACATAACCGGTGGTGTCCTAAAAGATAAACGAGAGGCTAAACCAACACCTAAACATAACCGATGGAGTCCTAAAAGATAAACGAGGCTAAACCAACACCTAAACATAACCGATGGAGTCCTAAAAGATAAACGAGAGGCTAAACCAACACCTAAACATAACCGATGGTGTCCTAAAAGATAAACGAGGCTAAACCAACACCTAAGCATAACCGATGGTGTCCTAAAAGATAAACGAGAGGCTAAACCAACACCTAAGCATAACCGATGGAGTCCTAAAAGATAAACGAGAGGCTAAACCAACACCTAAACATAACCGATGGAGTCCTAAAAGATAAACGAGAGGCTAAACCAACACCTAAACATAACCGATGGAGTCCTAAAAGATAAACGAGAGGCTAAACCAACACCTAAGCATAACCGATGGTGTCCTAAAAGATAAACGAGAGGCTAAACCAACACCTAAACATAACCGATGGTGTCCTAAAAGATAAACGAGGCTAAACCAACACCTAAACATAACCGGTGGTGTCCTAAAAGATAAACGAGGCTAAACCAACACCTAAACATAACCGTGGAGTCCTAAAAGATAAACGAGAGGCTAAACCAACACCTAAACATAACCGATGGTGTCCTAAAAGATAAACAAGAGGCTAAACCAACACCTAAACATAACCGGTGGTGTCCTAAAAGATAAACGAGGCTGAACCAACACCTAAACATAACCGATGGTGTCCTAAAAGATAAACAAGAGGCTAAACCAACACCTAAACATAACCGGTGGTGTCCTAAAAGATAAACGAGAGGCTAAACCAACACCTAAACATAACCGGTGGTGTCCTAAAAGATAAACAAGGCTAAACCAACACCTAAACATAACCGGTGGAGTCCTAAAAGATAAACAAGAGGCTAAACCAACACCTAAACATAACCGATGGAGTCCTAAAAGATAAACGAGGCTAAACCAACACCTAAACATAACCGGTGGTGTCCTAAAAGATAAACGAGGCTAAACCAACACCTAAACATAACCGATGGAGTCCTAAAAGATAAACGAGGCTAAACCAACACCTAAACATAACCGATGGAGTCCTAAAAGATAAACGAGAGGCTAAACCAACACCTAAACATAACCGATGGAGTCCTAAAAGATAAACGAGAGGCTAAACCAACACCTAAACATAACCAATGGTGTCATAAAAGATAAACGAGAGGCTAAACCAACACCTAAACATAACCAATGGTGTCATAAAAGATAAACGAGAGGCTAAACCAACACCTAAACATAACCGGTGGTGTCCTAAAAGATAAACAAGGCTAAACCAACACCTAAACATAACCGGTGGAGTCCTAAAAGATAAACAAGAGGCTAAACCAACACCTAAACATAACCGATGGAGTCCTAAAAGATAAACGAGGCTAAACCAACACCTAAACATAACCGATGGAGTCCTAAAAGATAAACGAGGCTAAACCAACACCTAAACATAACCGATGGTGTCCTAAAAGATAAACAAGAGGCTAAACCAACACCTAAACATAACCGATGGAGTCCTAAAAGATAAACGAGGCTAAACCAACACCTAAACATAACCGATGGAGTCCTAAAAGATAAACAAGAGGCTAAACCAACACCTAAACATAACCGGTGGTGTCCTAAAAGATAAACGAGGCTAAACCAACACCTAAACATAACCGATGGAGTCCTAAAAGATAAACGAGGCTAAACCAACACCTAAACATAACCGATGGAGTCCTAAAAGATAAACGAGAGGCTAAACCAACACCTAAACATAACCGATGGAGTCCTAAAAGATAAACAAGAGGCTAAACCAACACCTAAACATAACCGGTGGTGTCCTAAAAGATAAACGAGGCTAAACCAACACCTAAACATAACCGGTGGAGTCCTAAAAGATAAACAAGAGGCTAAACCAACACCTAAACATAACCGATGGAGTCCTAAAAGATAAACAAGAGGCTAAACCAACACCTAAACATAACCGGTGGTGTCCTAAAAGATAAACAAGAGGCTAAACCAACACCTAAACATAACCGATGGAGTCCTAAAAGATAAACAAGAGGCTAAACCAACACCTAAACATAACCGGTGGTGTCCTAAAAGATAAACAAGGCTAAACCAACACCTAAACATAACCGGTGGAGTCCTAAAAGATAAACAAGAGGCTAAACCAACACCTAAACATAACCGATGGAGTCCTAAAAGATAAACAAGAGGCTAAACCAACACCTAAACATAACCGGTGGAGTCCTAAAAGATAAACGAGAGGCTAAACCAACACCTAAACATAACCGATGGAGTCCTAAAAGATAAACAAGAGGCTAAACCAACACCTAAACATAACCGGTGGTGTCCTAAAAGATAAACGAGGCTAAACCAACACCTAAACATAACCGGTGGAGTCCTAAAAGATAAACAAGAGGCTAAACCAACACCTAAACATAACCGATGGAGTCCTAAAAGATAAACAAGAGGCTAAACCAACACCTAAACATAACCGGTGGTATCCTAAAAGATAAACAAGAGGCTAAACCAACACCTAAACATAACCGATGGAGTCCTAAAAGATAAACAAGAGGCTAAACCAACACCTAAACATAACCGGTGGTGTCCTAAAAGATAAACAAGGCTAAACCAACACCTAAACATAACCGGTGGAGTCCTAAAAGATAAACAAGAGGCTAAACCAACACCTAAACATAACCGATGGAGTCCTAAAAGATAAACAAGAGGCTAAACCAACACCTAAACATAACCGGTGGTGTCCTAAAAGATAAACGAGGCTAAACCAACACCTAAACATAACCGGTGGTGTCCTAAAAGATAAACGAGGCTAAACCAACACCTAAACATAACCGAAGGAGTCCTAAAAGATAAACGAGAGGCTAAACCAACACCTAAGCATAACCGATGGAGTCCTAAAAGATAAACGAGGCTAAACCAACACCTAAACATAACCGATGGAGTCCTAAAAGATAAACGAGAGGCTAAACCAACACCTAAACATAACCGATGGAGTCCTAAAAGATAAACGAGAGGCTAAACCAACACCTAAACATAACCAATGGTGTCATAAAAGATAAACGAGAGGCTAAACCAACACCTAAACATAACTGATGGTGTCCTAAAAGATAAACGAGAGGCTAAACCAACACCTAAACATAACCGGGGGTGTCCTAAAAGATAAACGAGAGGCTAAACCAACACCTAAACATAACCGATGGAGTCCTAAAAGATAAACGAGGCTAAACCAACACCTAAACATAACCGATGGAGTCCTAAAAGATAAACGAGAGGCTAAACCAACACCTAAACATAACCGATGGAGTCCTAAAAGATAAACGAGAGGCTAAACCAACACCTAAACATAACCAATGGTGTCATAAAAGATAAACGAGAGGCTAAACCAACACCTAAACATAACCAATGGTGTCATAAAAGATAAACGAGAGGCTAAACCAACACCTAAACATAACCGGTGGTGTCCTAAAAGATAAACAAGGCTAAACCAACACCTAAACATAACCGGTGGAGTCCTAAAAGATAAACAAGAGGCTAAACCAACACCTAAACATAACCGGTGGTGTCCTAAAAGATAAACGAGGCTAAACCAACACCTAAACATAACCGATGGAGTCCTAAAAGATAAACGAGGCTAAACCAACACCTAAACATAACCGATGGAGTCCTAAAAGATAAACGAGAGGCTAAACCAACACCTAAACATAACCGATGGAGTCCTAAAAGATAAACGAGAGGCTAAACCAACACCTAAACATAACCAATGGTGTCATAAAAGATAAACGAGAGGCTAAACCAACACCTAAACATAACCAATGGTGTCATAAAAGATAAACGAGAGGCTAAACCAACACCTAAACATAACCAATGGTGTCATAAAAGATAAACGAGAGGCTAAACCAACACCTAAACATAACCGGTGGTGTCCTAAAAGATAAACAAGGCTAAACCAACACCTAAACATAACCGGTGGAGTCCTAAAAGATAAACGAGAGGCTAAACCAACACCTAAACATAACCGATGGTGTCCTAAAAGATAAACGAGAGGCTAAACCAACACCTAAACATAACCGGTGGTGTCCTAAAAGATAAACGAGAGGCTAAACCAACACCTAAACATAACCGGTGGTGTCCTAAAAGATAAACGAGAGGCTAAACCAACACCTAAACATAACCGATGGAGTCCTAAAAGATAAACGAGAGGCTAAACCAACACCTAAGCATAACCGATGGAGTCCTAAAAGATAAACGAGAGGCTAAACCAACACCTAAAATAACCGATGGAGTCCTAAAAGATAAACGAGAGGCTAAACCAACACCTAAACATAACCGATGGAGTCCTAAAAGATAAACGAGAGGCTAAACCAACACCTAAACATAACCGATGGAGTCCTAAAAGATAAACGAGAGGCTAAACCAACACCTAAACATAACCGATGGTGTCCTAAAAGACAAACGAGAGGCTAAACCAACACCTAAGCATAACCGATGGTGTCCTAAAAGATAAACGAGAGGCTAAACCAACACCTAAGCATAACCGATGGAGTCCTAAAAGATAAACGAGAGGCTAAACCAACACCTAAACATAACCGATGGAGTCCTAAAAGATAAACGAGAGGCTAAACCAACACCTAAACATAACCGGTGGTGTCCTAAAAGATAAACAAGGCTAAACCAACACCTAAACATAACCGGTGGAGTCCTAAAAGATAAACGAGAGGCTAAACCAACACCTAAACATAACCGATGGTGTCCTAAAAGATAAACGAGAGGCTAAACCAACACCTAAACATAACCGGTGGTGTCCTAAAAGATAAACGAGAGGCTAAACCAACACCTAAACATAACCGGTGGTGTCCTAAAAGATAAACGAGAGGCTAAACCAACACCTAAACATAACCAATGGTGTCATAAAAGATAAACGAGAGGCTAAACCAACACCTAAACATAACCAATGGTGTCATAAAAGATAAACGAGAGGCTAAACCAACACCTAAACATAACCGGTGGTGTCCTAAAAGATAAACAAGGCTAAACCAACACCTAAACATAACCGGTGGAGTCCTAAAAGATAAACAAGAGGCTAAACCAACACCTAAACATAACCGGTGGTGTCCTAAAAGATAAACGAGGCTAAACCAACACCTAAACATAACCGATGGAGTCCTAAAAGATAAACGAGGCTAAACCAACACCTAAACATAACCGATGGAGTCCTAAAAGATAAACGAGAGGCTAAACCAACACCTAAACATAACCGATGGAGTCCTAAAAGATAAACGAGAGGCTAAACCAACACCTAAACATAACCAATGGTGTCATAAAAGATAAACGAGAGGCTAAACCAACACCTAAACATAACCAATGGTGTCATAAAAGATAAACGAGAGGCTAAACCAACACCTAAACATAACCAATGGTGTCATAAAAGATAAACGAGAGGCTAAACCAACACCTAAACATAACCGGTGGTGTCCTAAAAGATAAACAAGGCTAAACCAACACCTAAACATAACCGGTGGAGTCCTAAAAGATAAACGAGAGGCTAAACCAACACCTAAACATAACCGATGGTGTCCTAAAAGATAAACGAGAGGCTAAACCAACACCTAAACATAACCGGTGGTGTCCTAAAAGATAAACGAGAGGCTAAACCAACACCTAAACATAACCGGTGGTGTCCTAAAAGATAAACGAGAGGCTAAACCAACACCTAAACATAACCGATGGAGTCCTAAAAGATAAACGAGAGGCTAAACCAACACCTAAGCATAACCGATGGAGTCCTAAAAGATAAACGAGAGGCTAAACCAACACCTAAAATAACCGATGGAGTCCTAAAAGATAAACGAGAGGCTAAACCAACACCTAAACATAACCGATGGAGTCCTAAAAGATAAACGAGAGGCTAAACCAACACCTAAACATAACCGATGGAGTCCTAAAAGATAAACGAGAGGCTAAACCAACACCTAAACATAACCGATGGTGTCCTAAAAGACAAACGAGAGGCTAAACCAACACCTAAGCATAACCGATGGTGTCCTAAAAGATAAACGAGAGGCTAAACCAACACCTAAGCATAACCGATGGAGTCCTAAAAGATAAACGAGAGGCTAAACCAACACCTAAACATAACCGATGGAGTCCTAAAAGATAAACGAGAGGCTAAACCAACACCTAAACATAACCGGTGGTGTCCTAAAAGATAAACAAGGCTAAACCAACACCTAAACATAACCGGTGGAGTCCTAAAAGATAAACGAGAGGCTAAACCAACACCTAAACATAACCGATGGTGTCCTAAAAGATAAACGAGAGGCTAAACCAACACCTAAACATAACCGGTGGTGTCCTAAAAGATAAACGAGAGGCTAAACCAACACCTAAACATAACCGGTGGTGTCCTAAAAGATAAACGAGAGGCTAAACCAACACCTAAACATAACCGATGGAGTCCTAAAAGATAAACGAGAGGCTAAACCAACACCTAAACATAACCGATGGAGTCCTAAAAGATAAACGAGAGGCTAAACCAACACCTAAGCATAACCGATGGAGTCCTAAAAGATAAACGAGAGGCTAAACCAACACCTAAACATAACCGATGGAGTCCTAAAAGATAAACGAGAGGCTAAACCAACACCTAAACATACCCGATGGTGTCCTAAAAGATAAACGAGAGGGTAAACCAACACCTAAACATAACCGATGGTGTCCTAAAAGATAAACGAGAGGCTAAACCAACACCTAAGCATAACCGATGGAGTCCTAAAAGATAAACGAGAGGCTAAACCAACACCTAAACATAACCGATGGAGTCCTAAAAGATAAACGAGAGGCTAAACCAACACCTAAACATAACCGATGGAGTCCTAAAAGATAAACGAGAGGCTAAACCAACACCTAAACATAACCGGTGGTGTCCTAAAAGATAAACGAGAGGCTAAACCTCACCTAAACATAACCGATGGTGTCCTAAAAGATAAACGAGAGGCTAAACCAACACCTAAACATAACCGGTGGTGTCCTAAAAGATAAACGAGAGGCTAAACCAACACCTAAACATAACCGATGGAGTCCTAAAAGATAAACGAGAGGCTAAACCAACACCTAAACATAACCGATGGAGTCCTAAAAGATAAACGAGAGGCTAAACCAACACCTAAACATAACCGGTGGTGTCCTAAAAGATAAACGAGAGGCTAAACCAACACCTAAACATAACCGGTGGTGTCCTAAAAGATAAACGAGAGGCTAAACCAACACCTAAACATAACCGGTGGTGTCCTAAAAGATAAACGAGAGGCTAAACCAACACCTAAACATAACCGATGGAGTCCTAAAAGATAAACGAGGCTAAACCAACACCTAAACATAACCGATGGAGTCCTAAAAGATAAACGAGAGGCTAAACCAACACCTAAACATAACCGATGGTGTCCTAAAAGATAAACGAGAGGCTAAACCAACACCTAAGCATAACCGATGGTGTCCTAAAAGATAAACGAGAGGCTAAACCAACACCTAAGCATAACCGATGGAGTCCTAAAAGATAAACGAGAGGCTAAACCAACACCTAAACATAACCGATGGAGTCCTAAAAGATAAACGAGAGGCTAAACCAACACCTAAACATAACCGATGGAGTCCTAAAAGATAAACGAGAGGCTAAACCAACACCTAAGCATAACCGATGGTGTCCTAAAAGATAAACGAGAGGCTAAACCAACACCTAAACATAACCGATGGTGTCCTAAAAGATAAACGAGGCTAAACCAACACCTAAACATAACCGGTGGTGTCCTAAAAGATAAACGAGGCTAAACCAACACCTAAACATAACCGGTGGAGTCCTAAAAGATAAACGAGAGGCTAAACCAACACCTAAACATAACCGATGGTGTCCTAAAAGATAAACAAGAGGCTAAACCAACACCTAAACATAACCGGTGGTGTCCTAAAAGATAAACGAGGCTGAACCAACACCTAAACATAACCGATGGTGTCCTAAAAGATAAACAAGAGGCTAAACCAACACCTAAACATAACCGGTGGTGTCCTAAAAGATAAACGAGAGGCTAAACCAACACCTAAACATAACCGGTGGTGTCCTAAAAGATAAACAAGGCTAAACCAACACCTAAACATAACCGGTGGAGTCCTAAAAGATAAACAAGAGGCTAAACCAACACCTAAACATAACCGATGGAGTCCTAAAAGATAAACGAGGCTAAACCAACACCTAAACATAACCGGTGGTGTCCTAAAAGATAAACGAGGCTAAACCAACACCTAAACATAACCGATGGAGTCCTAAAAGATAAACGAGGCTAAACCAACACCTAAACATAACCGATGGAGTCCTAAAAGATAAACGAGAGGCTAAACCAACACCTAAACATAACCGATGGAGTCCTAAAAGATAAACGAGAGGCTAAACCAACACCTAAACATAACCAATGGTGTCATAAAAGATAAACGAGAGGCTAAACCAACACCTAAACATAACCAATGGTGTCATAAAAGATAAACGAGAGGCTAAACCAACACCTAAACATAACCGGTGGTGTCCTAAAAGATAAACAAGGCTAAACCAACACCTAAACATAACCGGTGGAGTCCTAAAAGATAAACAAGAGGCTAAACCAACACCTAAACATAACCGATGGAGTCCTAAAAGATAAACGAGGCTAAACCAACACCTAAACATAACCGATGGAGTCCTAAAAGATAAACGAGGCTAAACCAACACCTAAACATAACCGATGGTGTCCTAAAAGATAAACAAGAGGCTAAACCAACACCTAAACATAACCGATGGAGTCCTAAAAGATAAACGAGGCTAAACCAACACCTAAACATAACCGATGGAGTCCTAAAAGATAAACAAGAGGCTAAACCAACACCTAAACATAACCGTGGTGTCCTAAAAGATAAACGAGGCTAAACCAACACCTAAACATAACCGATGGAGTCCTAAAAGATAAACGAGGCTAAACCAACACCTAAACATAACCGATGGAGTCCTAAAAGATAAACGAGAGGCTAAACCAACACCTAAACATAACCGATGGAGTCCTAAAAGATAAACAAGAGGCTAAACCAACACCTAAACATAACCGGTGGTGTCCTAAAAGATAAACGAGGCTAAACCAACACCTAAACATAACCGGTGGAGTCCTAAAAGATAAACAAGAGGCTAAACCAACACCTAAACATAACCGATGGAGTCCTAAAAGATAAACAAGAGGCTAAACCAACACCTAAACATAACCGGTGGTGTCCTAAAAGATAAACAAGAGGCTAAACCAACACCTAAACATAACCGATGGAGTCCTAAAAGATAAACAAGAGGCTAAACCAACACCTAAACATAACCGGTGGTGTCCTAAAAGATAAACAAGGCTAAACCAACACCTAAACATAACCGGTGGAGTCCTAAAAGATAAACAAGAGGCTAAACCAACACCTAAACATAACCGATGGAGTCCTAAAAGATAAACAAGAGGCTAAACCAACACCTAAACATAACCGGTGGTGTCCTAAAAGATAAACGAGGCTAAACCAACACCTAAACATAACCGATGGAGTCCTAAAAGATAAACGAGAGGCTAAACCAACACCTAAGCATAACCGATGGAGTCCTAAAAGATAAACGAGGCTAAACCAACACCTAAACATAACCGATGGAGTCCTAAAAGATAAACGAGAGGCAAAACCAACACCTAAACATAACCGATGGAGTCCTAAAAGATAAACGAGAGGCTAAACCAACACCTAAACATAACCAATGGTGTCATAAAAGATAAACGAGAGGCTAAACCAACACCTAAACATAACTGATGGTGTCCTAAAAGATAAACGAGAGGCTAAACCAACACCTAAACATAACCGGGGGTGTCCTAAAAGATAAACGAGAGGCTAAACCAACACCTAAACATAACCGGGGGTGTCCTAAAACAAATGGACATGAAAAGTATATATTCTAAAGCATCATTTCGAGTCACTTCTATGACACTTTCATGTTAGGCTGTGTGACGAGGAGGAGGGCGGGGCTGTGACTGTTCACACCCGCCCCAATCGGGCTAATCATCCGAGGAGAGGGAAGAGTGCAGCGGGCAGTTCGAGAGAGTGATGAGACAAGAGCTGGTGAAAGTCACACAACACAAACACACACACACACACACTGTAGCTGCTTGTCTCTCTCTCTCTCAAACGGCTGCATCCCGCTGCACTCTTCCCTCTCCTCGGATGATTAGCCCAATTGGGGGCTGGGCATGTGTAGTCATGGCATGGCCCCGCCCTCCTCCTCATCACAGGCTGCTCTGGAACCGCTGTCTTCGGAGTCCAAAGTCCAACACCCCATCAGGTCTCTTTGAAGCTACCGCGGAAGCTAAACATGTTGGAATAAGTGTGTAAATGTACGTAGGAATGCAATAAAAGCGTAAAAAATATAGTTTTTCAAATGATGAATTTGACTAAAAGTGTTTTGATATCATAAAATCAGGTGGTAGAGCGGGTCAGCTGCTAATCATATGGTTGGAGGTTTGATTCCCGGCCCACATGACTCCACATGCCGAAGTGTCCTTGGGCAAGACACTGAACCCCAAGTTGCTCCCAATGGCAGACTAGTGCCTTACATGCAGCTCTGCCATCATTAGTGTGTGTGTGTGTGTGTGTGTGTGTGTGTGTGTGTGTGTGTGTGTGTGTGTGTGTGATTGGGTGAATGAGATGCTGATGGTTTTTTGGTCTTCACTGAATACTAAAACAAGACAATGAGAGTCACACCTGTTAATACTGTTGTTAATCCCAAACACTGACAGTGTGAGATTCGCCAATCAATTCCCTGCACATCCTGCCCTACATTTTCAACTCCTTTAACTCAAAAATACACAGTTTGTAAGTAAAATAGGTTGCAAACAGCTCGGTTTGAACCGTTTGACTCGGAGCTGCAGTCATATTCTGCATCTCTTCACAAGATTTCCTGTTTTTTCAGAAGGTCAACAGACTTAAGAGCAGAAAAAGCCGCTGGTGTCGGTTTCACACTCTTTTAATATCAGGGGGTATTTGAGTGGTTCTTCTGTATGTGTGTGCGCACTGTTGCTTTAATTTTGAGGCCACACACACTGTGGTCCAAAACCTTCACAGTTCTGGATCGGAACCGGAGCGTCGACAGCTGGAATCAATCAACGAGCTCCATGGATCACACGAGCGGCTTTAGAAAGATTCACATGACAGCATTCGAATAAAATTCCCTCTCCCCTTCATAAGCTTCATGAACGAAGCAAAACATCAATGTGTGTGTCGGGATCAACTTCATGAGGTCATCTGAACGGATCAAACAAAACGTTCACAGCCCATATTATTCCTCTTATTAATGTAACATATTTCCATTTACAGAGAATATTCAACATGGTGATTTCGTTTAAGCTATAGGATGCTCCCTTGCTCCCTATTTAGTGCATGACTTAACCTCCATTGTGCTGTCTGTCTGCACTGGTCTCAGAACAGTTATAGGAGAGCTATAGGATGCTCCCTTGCTCCCTATTTAGTGCATGACTTAACCTCCAGTGTGCTGTCTGTCTGCACTGGTCTCAGAACAGTTATAGGAGAGCTATAGGATGCTCCCTTGCTCCCTATTTAGTGCATGACTTAACCTCCATTGTGCTGTCTGTCTGCACTGGTCTCAGAACAGTTATAGGAGAGCTATAGGATGCACCCTTGCTCCCTATTTAGTGCATGACTTAACCTCCAGTGTGCTGTCTGTCTGCACTGGTCTCAGAACAGTTATAGAGAGCTATAGGATGCACCCTTGCTCCCTATTTAGTGCATGACTTAACCTTCATTGTGCTGTCTGTCTGCACTGGTCTCAGAACAGTTATAGGAGAGCTATAGGATGCTCCCTTGCTCTCTATTTAGTGCATGACTTAACCTCCAGTGTGCTGTCTGTCTGCACTGGTCTCAGAACAGTTATAGGAGAGCTATAGGATGCTCCCTTGCTCCCTATTTAGTGCATGACTTAACCTTCATTGTGCTGTCTGTCTGCACTGGTCTCAGAACAGTTATAGAGAGCTATAGGATGCTCCCTTGCTCTCTATTTAGTGCATGACTTAACCTCCAGTGTGCTGTCTGTCTGCACTGGTCTCAGAACAGTTATAGGAGAGCTATAGGATGCTCCCTTGCTCCCTATTTAGTGCATGACTTAACCTCCAGTGTGCTGTCTGTCTGCACTGGTCTCAGAACAGTTATAGGAGAGCTATAGGATGCTCCCTTGCTCCCTATTTAGTGCATGACTTAACCTCCAGTTTGCTGTCTGTCTGCACTGGTCTCAGAACAGTTATAGGAGAGCTATAGGATGCTCCCTTGTTCCCTATTTAGTGCATGACTTAACCTCCAGTGTGCTGTCTGTCTGCACTGGTCTCAGAATAGTTATAGGAGAGCTATAGGATGCTCCCTTGCTCCCTATTTAGTGCATGACTTAACCTCCAGTGTGCTGTCTGTCTGCACTGGTCTCAGAACAGTTATAGGAGAGCTATAGGATGCTCCCTTGCTCCCTATTTAGTGCATGACTTAACCTCCAGTGTGCTGTCTGTCTGCACTGGTCTCAGAATAGTTATAGGAGAGCTATAGGATGCTCCCTTGCTCCCTATTTAGTGCATGACTTAACCTCCAGTGTGCTGTCTGTCTGCACTGATCTCAGAACAGTTATAGGAGAGCTATAGGATGCTCCCTTGCTCCCTATTTAGTGCATGACTTAACCTCCAGTGTGCTGTCTGTCTGCACTGGTCTCAGAACAGTTATAGGAGAGCTATAGGATGCTCCCTTGCTCCCTATTTAGTGCATGACTTAACCTCCAGTGTGCTGTCTGTCTGCACTGGTCTCAGAACAGTTATAGAGAGCTATAGGATGCTCCCTTGCTCCCTATTTAGTGCATGACTTAACCTCCAGTGTGCTGTCTGTCTGCACTGGTCTCAGAACAGTTATAGGAGAGCTATAGGATGCTGCCTTGCTCCCTATTTAGTGCACGACTTAACCTCCAGTGTGCTGTCTGTCTGCACTGGTCTCAGAACAGTTATAGAGAGCTATAGGATGCTCCCTTGCTCCCTATTTAGTGCATGACTTAACCTCCAGTGTGCTGTCTGTCTGCACTGGTCTCAGAACAGTTATAGAGAGCTATAGGATGCTCCCTTGCTCCCTATTTAGTGCACGACTTAACCTCCAGTGTGCTGTCTGTCTGCACTGGTCTCAGAACAGTTATAGAGAGCTATAGGATGCTCACTTGCTCCCTATTTAGTGCATGACTTAACCTCCAGTGTGCTGTCTGTCTGCACTGGTCTCAGAACAGTTATAGAGAGCTATAGGATGCTCCCTTGCTCCCTATTTAGTGCATGACTTAACCTCCAGTGTGCTGTCTGTCTGCACTGGTCTCAGAACAGTTATAGGAGAGCTATAGAATGCTCCCTTGCTCCCTATTTAGTGCATGACTTAACCACCAGTGTGCTGTCTGTCTGCACTGGTCTCAGAACAGTTATAGGAGAGCTATAGGATGCTCCCTTGCTCCCTATTTAGTGCATGACTTAACCTCCAGTGTGCTGTCTGTCTGCACTGGTCTCAGAACAGTTATAGGAGAGCTATAGGATGCTCCCTTGCTCCCTATTTAGTGCATGACTTAACCTCCAGTGTGCTGTCTGTCTGCACTGGTCTCAGAACAGTTATAGGAGAGCTATAGGATGCTCCCTTGCTCCCTATTTAGTGCATGACTTAACCTCCAGTGTGCTGTCTGTCTGCACTGGTCTCAGAACAGTTATAGGAGAGCTATAGGATGCTCCCTTGTTCCCTATTTAGTGCATGACTTAACCTCCAGTGTGCTGTCTGTCTGCACTGGTCTCAGAATAGTTATAGGAGAGCTATAGGATGCTCCCTTGCTCCCTATTTAGTGCATGACTTAACCTCCAGTGTGCTGTCTGTCTGCACTGGTCTCAGAACAGTTATAGGAGAGCTATAGGATGCTCCCTTGCTCCCTATTTAGTGCATGACTTAACCTCCAGTGTGCTGTCTGTCTGCACTGGTCTCAGAATAGTTATAGGAGAGCTATAGGATGCTCCCTTGCTCCCTATTTAGTGCATGACTTAACCTCCAGTGTGCTGTCTGTCTGCACTGATCTCAGAACAGTTATAGGAGAGCTATAGGATGCTCCCTTGCTCCCTATTTAGTGCATGACTTAACCTCCAGTGTGCTGTCTGTCTGCACTGGTCTCAGAACAGTTATAGGAGAGCTATAGGATGCTCCCTTGCTCCCTATTTAGTGCATGACTTAACCTCCAGTGTGCTGTCTGTCTGCACTGGTCTCAGAACAGTTATAGAGAGCTATAGGATGCTCCCTTGCTCCCTATTTAGTGCATGACTTAACCTCCAGTGTGCTGTCTGTCTGCACTGGTCTCAGAACAGTTATAGGAGAGCTATAGGATGCTGCCTTGCTCCCTATTTAGTGCACGACTTAACCTCCAGTGTGCTGTCTGTCTGCACTGGTCTCAGAACAGTTATAGAGAGCTATAGGATGCTCCCTTGCTCCCTATTTAGTGCACGACTTAACCTCCAGTGTGCTGTCTGTCTGCACTGGTCTCAGAACAGTTATAGAGAGCTATAGGATGCTCACTTGCTCCCTATTTAGTGCATGACTTAACCTCCAGTGTGCTGTCTGTCTGCACTGGTCTCAGAACAGTTATAGAGAGCTATAGGATGCTCCCTTGCTCCCTATTTAGTGCATGACTTAACCTCCAGTGTGCTGTCTGTCTGCACTGGTCTCAGAACAGTTATAGGAGAGCTATAGGATGCTCCCTTGCTCCCTATTTAGTGCATGACTTAACCACCAGTGTGCTGTCTGTCTGCACTGGTCTCAGAACAGTTATAGGAGAGCTATAGGATGCTCCCTTGCTCCCTATTTAGTGCATGACTTAACCTCCAGTGTGCTGTCTGTCTGCACTGGTCTCAGAACAGTTATAGGAGAGCTATAGGATGCTCCCTTGCTCCCTATTTAGTGCATGACTTAACCTCCAGTATGCTGTCTGTCTGCACTGGTCTCAGAACAGTTATAGAGAGCTATAGGATGCTCCCTTGCTCCCTATTTAGTGCATGACTTAACCTCCAGTGTGCTGTCTGTCTGCACTGGTCTCAGAACAGTTTGAAATGCATCTTATGTTCATCATAACTCCATATAAAGCCTCTGAAAGACACATTTATCAGTTTTTGGAATATTGGATATTATAACTGAAAATTAGTCTATAGTCCACATACGTGGTCATTGTGTTTATCAGCGCGCCGTTTCGCGATAAATCGATGAAATGTTAAAAATGGCATATCAGATGAAACTAGAGACTCTAATCTTGTGACTCAAACAGGTTTCAGTGTAAAAACTTAATGCAGTTTCTTACCAGATGCAGTTTTGTTGCCATTTCTCCCAAAGACAAACTCCGCTGTTGGTTGGTCACATGACTCCATACGTTGAATTTGTAATCCTTTACTGACAGAACTGAGTCTCAAGTTTAATGACTTTAATGAACTCTTGTTTGATTTCAGCCAGTTGTTAGAGGAACCTCCGATCCAAACACCTCCTGCTTATGAAGCTCCAATTCCAGCACCTGCGTCAAGATTCCTGCAGTGTGATCTGCTGACACTGGATGAAAACTCCAGTTTCCACGGACTTTGTGAGATATAAACGCTTTAGCTGATGCCACGAGTGTCTCCAGGGAACGCTCTACTTCATTTCACTCCACAAGCCTTTGGAAAGTTCAGTAAACATTGGCTCCGTTCTAAAACCTAGTGAGCAGCCTAGCTGCTGTCCATGAAGCCCGTTGGCATCAAAGACCTTTTTGAGCGACTGATTTGGTACACTCTACACCGGAGCTCTTTTGAAGCGCACTGGAGACTTTGTAAGCATAACAACAGTATACACAGACAAATATTGGGTGTAAAGGCCATAACTGGACTGAACAACGTTTTAATCAATATTTTGCAAAGTGACGATTACGAGTCTCCAAGTGAAAGATATAGAACCAGTATAGTTGAGTACGGTTAGCTAACGGTGCCGAGATTTCTGGGCCAAGAACGGTAGTTCATGTAGTTGTGTAGAGTGTCTTAGATAGTTTGTACACTCGTGTCCTGTCGTTTGGTTTCAGAGCTGTTGTGATTTGTAGAGTGTCCGTGTTAGAGTCTATTGTTGGAGGAACAGAGACTAAATCTGTCAGTTAAATCAACTAAATATACTCAAGAGAATCTGCGACTATAAAATGAAACATTTTGCATTTTATAAAATGGACTAAACATGACATCCGCCATTTGTCTCGAATGAAACAAACGATGGATTGCTCCAAGTGAAAGGTTTGTGAACAGTGTCGATGTAAAGGTTAATGTAAGAGCTGATGGTTTCAGTGGTTTTATGTCATTGAAGCTCTGCTGTTCTTTATTGGCTTCAATTAAAACACATTGAAAATTCATGTTCTATCCATTAACTAATTAACTCTGACACACACACACACACACACTCACTCACACACTCACACACACACACACACACACTCACTCACTCACACATACACACACACACACACACACTCACTCACACACTCACACACACACACACACACTCACTCACACACTCTCACACACACTCACACACTCTCACACACACACACACACACACACACACACACACACACACACATGTTGTGTTTCCATGTTTTATGGGGACTTTCCATAGACATAATGGTTTTTATACTGTACAAACTTTATATTCTATCCCCTAAACCTAACCCTACCCCTAAACCTAACCCTCACAGAAAACTTTCTGCATTTTTACATTTTCAAAAAACATAATTTAGTATGATTTATAAGCTGTTTTCCTCATGGGGACCGACAAAATGTCCCCACAAGGTCAAACATTTCGGGTTTTACTATCCTTATGGGGACATTTGGTCCCCACAAAGTGATAAATACACGCTCACACACACACACACACACACACTCACACACACACACACTCACACACTCACACACTCACACTCACACACACACACTCACACACACACACTCACACACACACACACACACACACACACTCACACACACACACACACACACTCACACACACACACACACACACACACACACACACACACACACACTCACACACACACACTCACACACACACACACACACACACACACACACACACACACTCACACACACACACACACACACACTCACACACACACACACACACACACTCACACACACACACACACACACACACACACACACTCACACACACACACACACACACACACACTCACACACACACACTCACACACACACACACACTCACACACACACACTCACACACACACACAAACACACACACACACTCACACACACACACACACACACTCACACACACACACACACACACACTCACACACACACACACACTCACACACTCACACACACACACACTCACACACTCACTCACACACTCACACACACACACACACACTCACACACACACACACACACACACTCACACACACACACACACACACACACACACTCACACACACTCACACTCACACACACACACACACACACACTTGTTGTGTTTCCATGTTTTATGGGGACTTTCCATAGACATAATGGTTTTTATACTGTACAAACTTTATATTCTATCCCCTAAACCTAACCCTACCCCTAAACCTAACCCTCACAGAAAACTTTCTGCATTTTTACGTTTAAAAAAAAACATAATTTAGTATGATTTATAAGCTGTTTTCCTCATGGGGACCGACAAAATGTCCCCACAAGGTCAAAAATTTCGGGTTTTACTATCCTTATGGGGACATTTGGTCCCCACAAAGTGATAAATACACGCTCACACACACACACACACACACACTCACTCACACACACACACTCACACACATTCGGCCCGCACAAATTATCAACACCGAACAAGACAAGTACATCACACATTGGACAAACATCGTTCAAAACCAACACAAACTGGAATGTTATTCGGCACTAAATCGAGAGTACACTGTTGCGAACTACCTGAGCACAGTGAGTGATGTGAACCTCAGGAAAACCCTGAGGATGTACAGACTCAGCGAGCACAGTCTGGCCGTGGAGACGGGCCGGCGCAGACAGACCAGGCTCTCCCGTGAGGACAGGCTCTGCTCGCACTGCATCCTGGGAGTGACGGAGACCGAGCTGCACTTCCTCACAGAATGCCCAAAATATAAACACATCAGAGACCACTATTACCCCAAAATTAATCAAATATTTCCCCAATTTAACACCTGTAATCCAAACCAAAACTCCGTTTCATTCTTGGAGAAGAAGCCAAATGTTCAAATATAGCTGCAAAATTTGTTGCATCTTGCCACATCCTGAGGGACGACCAGAGACCAGCAAACATCCCATAAACACACACTCACTCACAGCCCAACACACACTCACTCACAGCCGAACACACACTCACTCACAGCCGAACACACACTCACTCACAGCCGAACACACACACTCACTCACAGCCGAACACACACTCACTCACAGCCGAACACACACTCACTCACAGCCGAACACACACTCACTCACAGCCGAACACACACACTCACTCACAGCCGAACACACACTCACTCACAGCCGAACACACACACTCACTCACAGCCGAACACACACTCACTCACAGCCGAACACACACTCACTCACAGCCGAACACACACTCACTCACAGCCGAACACACACTCACTCACAGCCGAACACACACTCACTCACAGCCGAACACACACACTCACTCACAGCCGAACACACACTCACTCACAGCCGAACACACACTCACTCACAGCCCAACACACACTCACTCACAGCCCAACACACACTCACTCACAGCCGAACACACACTCACTCACAGCCCAACACACACACTCACTCACAGCCGAACACACACTCACTCACAGCCGAACACACACTCACTCACAGCCCAACACACACTCACTCACAGCCGAACACACACTCACTCACAGCCCAACACACACACTCACTCACAGCCGAACACACACTCACTCACAGCCCAACACACACTCACTCACAGCCGAACACACACTCACTCACAGCCGAACACACACTCACTCACAGCCCAACACACACACACTCACTCACAGCCGAACACACACTCACTCACAGCCCAACACACACTCACTCACAGCCCAACACACACACTCACTCACAGCCGAACACACACTCACTCACAGCCCAACACACACACTCACTCACAGCCGAACACACACTCACTCACAGCCCAACACACACTCACTCACAGCCCAACACACACTCACTCACAGCCCAACACACACTCACTCACAGCCGAACACACACTCACTCACAGCCAACACACACTCACTCACAGCCCAACACACACTCACTCACAGCCCAACACACACTCACTCACAGCCCAACACACACTCACTCACAGCCCAACACACACTCACTCACAGCCAAACACACACTCACTCACAGCCCAACACACACTCACTCACAGCCGAACACACACTCACTCACAGCCCAACACACACACTCACTCACAGCCGAACACACACTCACTCACAGCCGAACACACACTCACTCACAGCCCAACACACACTCACTCACAGCCCAACACACACTCACTCACAGCCCAACACACACTCACTCACAGCCGAACACACACTCACTCACAGCCGAACACACACTCACTCACAGCCCAACACACACTCACTCACAGCCGAACACACACTCACTCACAGCCCAACACACACTCACTCACAGCCCAACACACACTCACTCACAGCCAAACACACACTCACTCACAGCCCAACACACACTCACTCACAGCCGAACACACACTCACTCACAGCCCAACACACACTCACTCACAGCCCAACACACACTCACAGCCCAACACACACTCACAGCCCAACACACACTCACTCACAGCCCAACACACACTCACAGCCCAACACACACTCACAGCCCAACACACACTCACTCACAGCCCAACACAGACTCACTCACAGCCCAACACAGACTCACTCACAGCCGAACACACACTCACTCACAGCCCAACACACTGCATCAGACATACACACATTATATAATGTTCAATTCCAAGTTCACTGTTCCTTTGTGTTTTTTATATAGATTTCTAAATCCTTTTTATTTTATTATTAATGTTTTATGCTATCAGTATTATTATTTTGTGTACTAAATGTTCTAAATCATTTTCTATGTTGTTTTGATGCTTTGGCAATACAAAATGTATTATGTTGTCATGCCAATAAAGCTTTCTGAATTGAATTGAGTGTGTGAGAGTGAGAGAGTGTGTGTGAGAGTGAGAGAGTGTGTGAGAGTCAGTGAGTGTGTGTGAGTGTGTGAGAGTGAGTGAGTGTGTGTGAGAGTGAGAGAGTGTGTGAGAGTGAGTGAGTGTGTGTGAGTGTGTGAGAGTGAGTGAGTGAGTGAGTGTGTGTGAGAGTGAGTGAGTGAGTTTGTGTGTGTGAGAGTGTGTGAGAGTGAGTGAGTGTGTGTGAGAGTGAGTGAGTGTGTGTGTGTGTGAGAGTGAGTGAGTGAGTGTGAGAGTAAGTGAGTGTGTGTGAGAGTGAGTTAGAGAGTGAGTGTGTGTGAGAGTGAGTGAGTGTGAGTGAGTGTGTGTGTGTGTGTGAGAGTGTGTGTGAGAGTGAGTGAGTGAGTGTGTGTGAGAGTGAGTGAGTGTGTGTGAGAGTGAGTGAGTGAGTGTGTGTGAGAGTGAGTGAGTGTGTGTGAGAGTGAGTGAGTGAGTGAGTGAGTGAGTGTGTGTGAGAGTGAGGAGTGAGTGTGTGTGTGTGAGAGTGTGTGATGAGTGAGTGTGTGTGAGAGTGAGTGAGTGAGTGAGTGTGTGTGAGAGTGAGTGTGTGTGAGAGAGTGTAAGTGTGTGTGTGTGTGAATGTGTGTGTGTATGTGTGAGTGTGTGTGTGTGTGTGTGTGTGTGAGTGTGTGTGTGTGTGTGTGTGTGTGTGTGTGTGTGTGTGCCTAACCACCAAAGACAACCTCCGACGGCTGCTTGCTAAAAACCTCAACAAGATCCCGGAGGAATCAACCGACTGGCCAGCACTGCGCCAGGCTATTCATAGCGCAGCCTCAGAGGCACTCGGCCAATTAAGGAAACACCATCAGGACTGGTTTGACTGTAACTCAGCTGAGATACAGTCACTTTTAAAAATCAAGCATGAGGCCCACAAAGCTCTCCTGTCCTGCCCAGGATCTCCCACCCTTAAAACTACCTTCCTTGCTGCAAGAACAGCAACCCAGCGAAGCCCTCAGAATTATGGAGGACACCTGGTGGGTGCAAAAGGCGCGAGAAATCCAGAACATGGCAGACTGCAATAACATTCAAGGCTTTTACGATGCCATAAAAGCATTGTATGGCCCCAGGAAGCAGGTGATTGCCCCAGTCCAATCAGCTGACGGCGCCATCCTTTTCAAGGACCGCCACGAGATTCTTGCCCATTGGGCAAATCATTTTGAGAGTCTCCTCAACCACATCAACCCTGTCGACACACATATTCTGGATAATCTCCCAGACCTGCCACCTACCATGCACCTGGACACCCCACCACTTTACTCCGGCAAGCCATTGCGGGGCTGAAGAACAACAAAAGCGCTGGACCCGATGGAATCCCTGCAGAGGTTTTCAAACACGGAGGATACATCCTCACGCGTCGCCTGCACCTCCTGATCCAAAACATCTGGGAACATGGGACCCTCCCACAGGACTGGAAGGATGCTAACATCGTGGTCATTTACAAACAGAAAGGAGACCGAGCAGCCTATGGCAACAGCCGCGGGATATCTCTCCTCTCCATCGCAGGGAAAGTCCTGGCCAAGATCATGCTCAACAGACTGGTTGAGCACATCTCGGAAGCTGTGCTTCCGGAAACGCAGTGTGGCTTCCGGAAGACTAGATCCACGACAGATATGGTTTTTGTCTTGAGGCAGCTGATGGAGAAGAGCCGAGAACACCACAAAGACCTTTACGTTGCCTTCATCGACCTCAGCAAAGCTTTTGATACCATCAACTGTGAACTGCTCTGGAAACACCTCTCCAAACTTGGGGTACCACCCAAGTTTCTCTGCATCCTACAGCAGCTGCATGACGGGATGCACGCCAGAGTACTCACGGGAGAACTCCAGTCAGAGTCCAGTAAAAGCTGGGGTGAAGCAAGGCTGTGTCTTGGCTCCGGTGCTCTTTAACATCCTTCTCTCTGCCATCACCTGCCTCTTCCACCGTGTCACGGGACATGAAGTCGGTGTCCATGTGGAATACCGACTTGACGGAAGCCTCTTCAACATACGTCGGCTCCAGGCCCGCACAAAGACAAAGACCCACCAAATCTGTGAGCTTCAGTATGCTGATGACTGTGCCGTCTTAGCTCACAGCCCGGACTCTATGCAGCACGCCCTTAACACAATATCCAGTCTGTACCAATCCTTTGGCCTACAGGTCAACATTCAAAAACCGAGGTCATGTCTCATCTCACTACCCCTGCCCTCACACCCCCAATTTTCATATAAACGGTGTTCCACTTAAAACAGTGGACCACTTCACCTATCTTGGCTCCATTTTGTCCTCATTCTGCTCCCTCGACAAAGAAATACACAGCCGGATAAATAAAGCCTCATCATCTTTTGGACGCCTACGCAGCAGGGTTTTTGAAAACCGTAACCTGAAGGTCAGTACTAAGGTCACTGTTTATAACGCGGTATGTGTCTCTACTCTGCTTTATGGGGCAGAGTCATGGACCCCATACTGTCGGCACATCATCAACCTAGAGGCCTTCCATATCCGCTGCTTACAGAAGATCCTCAGTTTGTCCTGGGAAGATCGAATTCCCCATACAGTCATCCTCAGCAACACTGACTCAATCTGTATGGAAGCAGCTGTGGCCAAAAAACATCTGCGCTGGATAGGGCACACCATACGCATGCCTGAACACCGCCTGCCCCGCCAAGTCCTCTACAGTCAACTAATGGCCGCAAAACGGTCTGCTGGAGGGCAAAAGCGGCGCTTTAAGGACTACACCAGGGACATCCTAAAGCGAGCGAACATCCCCCTCACACAGCTTGAATCACTGGCACTCGACAGATCTGCCTGGCAGGTCATCTGTGCCTCTGCAGTCTCTCAAATACACCAAACCAACCAAGATCGACGATCCGAGAGGCGCATCAAGAGACACCAGTGGGCGGCTGGTACCCCCCTGGCATCTGGTTTCCCTTGCTCCATCTGCGGACGATGAGATCTGGAACAAGGGCTGATGAGGCCCTTGTTCCAGATCTCAGGGAAGAACCCTACACACAGAACATCATTGAACAGTTTCAGCATGGCCAGTTTGAAGCTTTGGTCTGTGTGTTTCAGCATCTCATTCAGGATGCTGTCTACACCACACGCTTTCTTGTGCTCAAGGACTCCTAATGTTTCTTCCAATTCTTTCATTGTTATGGGGAAATCTAAAGGGTTTTGATTTTCTTTGATTGATCTTTCCAAATTGTCTAGTTTATTAATTATTTCATTTTGTTTATAATTTTGAATTTCAGTTGGGCTGTATAATTCTTGGAAGTGGTTTTTCCACTTCTCCCCGTCTTGAATTGCCAGAACCTCTTGGTTTGGTTTGTGTAACAATTTCCATTTATCCCAAAATTTGTGTGAGTTTATAGATTTTTCAATTTCTTCAAACTGGCTTTGCAAAAACTGTGCTTTTTTCCGCCGGAGTGTGGCTTTGTATTGTTTTAATGCTTCACAATAAAGAAGGCGGAGGTCCGAATGATCTGGTTGTCTGTGTTTTTGGTTTGATAAATTTCAGAGGTTTTTTCTCAAAGCCTTACAGTCCAAATCAAACCATTTGTCTGTATCTAAATATTTTTTCTTTGGTTTAACAATTGACAAATTACTTTTTTGTGCTGTTTTGTAGAATATGTTGTTTAAATCTTGTACTTCTTGATTGATGCTGAATTGATTTTTCGGGTATTCCTGTATTTGGAATGAATGTATGAGGGATTGTATTTCTGGAGATTCAACAGCAGTGCTGTAATTACTGGCACTGTTTTCAGTCCATTTGAATGACATTATTTTGTTCATTTGATATGGGGTCCTAATAGGTTTGGGGGATGTTTCTGATTGCTTTATATAGAGGATGATTTGGCTGTGGTCTGAGAAAGGTTTTAGGGGTTTGACTGTGAATGCTCTCAGAGAGGAAAGGTCTAGATCTGTGATGGTATAGTCTACAGTGCTGTTACCAAGAGCTGAGCTGTAGGTGTATCGGCCGAGCGAGTCTCCTCGCAGTCTTCCGTTGACGATGTACAGAGCCAGTCCTCGGCAGAGCTGCAGAAGCTGCCGTCCGTGAGCGTTCACGGTTTCATCGCAGTTATGTCTGCTGGGGTAAGAAGGGTACAGGTCGTTATTGCCTGTGATGAATCTGGTACCGTGCGATTCTAAGAAATCGAATTCTTCTCCTGTTCTTGCATTTAAATCACCCATAAGCAGCACATTTCCCTGGGCCTGAAATGGCTGATTTCTCTTTCTATGTTTTGGAAAGTTTCCTCTTGGAAATACGGAGACTCGAGGGGTGGAATGTAAATTGCACAAAGGAAAACAGGCTTAGATGCTGATCTCATTCCTTTTTGTATTTTTAGCCACAGGTGGTGCTGTTCTCTTTGGATTAATTCTATGGACAGTTCAGATTTGATCCATATTATCATCCCTCCCGAGTCTCTCCCTTGTGTGACTGATGTGAGTTTGACTGATCGGTAATATGATCTCTCTGTATCCTGCGGGACAGCCAGTGAACGCATCTCCTCTACACCAGGTTTCCTGTAAGACGATGACATCTAGGTCTTGAAGTTCTTTCATAAAATCAGAATTTCTACTTTTTAGGCCAAAGACTGAGGAGTTAAGACCTTGAATATTCCACGTAGAAAAACTGAGTGATTTCATCATAAACTTTTAAAATAATGTGTATGGTTTGTTTGCTATTTTGAGAAAAGAGAAATGATGCAAAATTACAATAGATTAAATTAAAACAATGAATGATGGAAGTAAAGTTATGTCAGGAACTCAAAACATTAACAATTCCATATTAAATGTACATTAATACCACAGACTTAGGTAGGTGTGTTTTTTACCACTGTCCACTGTGTGTTAGTAGGTGAGAGCAGATGATACTCAGCATGTGTTGGATGTCGTGGAGTTCAGTGTTAGCTCGGTCTGCTCCTCCGCTGACAGCTTGGGCGTAGCTCGGTCTGCCGGGCTGGGCCGGGCTCTGCTGTGCGCGGGCTTCAGCTGCTGGAGCTGTGGGACTGTTGTAGGACAGTCTGTAGGGATCCTGTCGGGGTGCTGGTGCTCTGGGTGGTGCTCCACTCGGGGCTCTAGATGAGCTGTGGGCTGGGATGTAGTTTGCTGGAGTGTGTCTCGATGGATTGACTGGGTTAGGGCTGGTTCTGCTCCACCTGGGGCTGGTCTGGTTGGTCCTGTTTAGAGTGACATCTTTGAGTTTCTTTGCAAGGATGTGTACCAGGTTCTTATAAAGGTGGACGTGGTCGTATAGACATTCAGTGTCCAGGTCTGGATGATGGGCCAAGTGGACGTTGGGCAGGAGGGCACAGTGTCTAGAGATGCTGGAATTTATTTTATTTATTGTGTTGGGATGGAAATCTCTCCTCTGAAGTAAAGTGGACAGGATGATTTTGGAGTTGGGGAAAGTTTTTCTGGCTTTTTCCACCACAGCTCTGAGGGAGTCAGACACTCGGTCCTGCTGGCGCCGCAGGTCGTTGGTGCCCGTGTGGATTATGATGTGGCTGGGCCGGCCTAGCTGGGACTTTGTCAGGAGCTCCAGGGCTTTGTCAGTGGTGGGACACCAGAATTTAACTGCTCTGTGTTGGGGCGTTTGAATCGATGAGTAGAGCTATTTCAAGTTCCTCTGTGCTGGCTGGTGCTGGGCTGCTGTGAGACGAGGGCTGATGCTGCTGTGCTGAGAAGCCTGACTAGGGGCGCTGTGATGGCTGTGAGCGGTCTGGGTCAGGTCTCTTTGCGCTGACGGATGGGTGTTGACTCCCTGTGTTCGGCGACTCTGGGGTGGAGGGCAGTATTTGAGCTCTGTGGGTCTGCTCTGGTTCTTCTCTGGCCGGGAGGAGCTCTCTCAGCTGCTCTCTCAGGGCCTGGATCTCACTGCTCTGCTGCTCTCTTTCCTCCTGTACTCTCTCTCTCAGCTGCTGCCTCATCGCTGCTGTGGACTGTTCTCTGAGCTGCACCATCTCCATCTCCAGCTTGGTGAAGTGCTCCTGTAGGAGAGGTATAGCTTTGAGCAGGGAGGGTGAGATGTGCGCAACAGTTTCTGCAGGAGTGGGTCTGAGATCCGAGGTGCTGTTCGGTGGATTCTGATCAGATGACGAGCTTTCAGATAGTACAGCTTTCTCATGTTTCACAATTTCCACTATTGTTCTGTAGTCTGCCTGAAATGTTTTCAGGTCCCCCTGTATCATGACTGTGCCATTTTTATAAATGTTCACAGTTATTACTGTGCTGTCAGGGTCATGTGGTTCCCTGATTTTGACTTTCCAGCCATTACAGATGCCTTCTTTCTTTACCGAGGGGTAATGGTTGATGATGGCTTTATGCCAGGCACTGGGGTGATCAGAGAAGAAAATGAGGTTGCAGATTTCTCCAGTTTTAAACAGATCTGCAAACAGGGTCTCAGGGTTGTTTGTCAGAAGTTTCTGCTTATAGCTTTTTCTTGCGCTGTCAGATTTCACCTCAGAGGGATACTG
>NC_068294.1:44802788-44805288 GCF_025860055.1 Xyrauchen texanus
ACACACACACACACTCACTCACTCTCACACACACTCACTCACTCTCACATACTCTCTCACTCTCACGCACTCACTCACTCTCACACACACTCACTCACTCTCACTCTCACACACACACACACACACACACACACACTCACTCACTCACACTCACACACTCTCACTCTCACACACTCTCACACACACTCACTCACTCACTCTCACACACACTCACTCACTCTCACTCTCACATACTCTCTCACTCTCACACACACTCACTCTCACACACACTCACACACACACACACACACACACTCACTCACTCACTCACACTCACACACTCTCACACACACTCACTCTCTCACTCTCACACACACTCACTCACTCTCACACACTCTCTCACTCTCACACACACTCACATACTCACTCACACACTCTCACACACACTCACTCTCTCACTCTCACACACACTCTCTCACTCTCACACACTCTCACACACACTCACTCTCTCACTCTCACACACACTCTCTCACTCTCACACACTCTCACACACACTCACTCTCTCACTCTCACACACACTCTCTCACTCTCACACACACTCACTCTCTCACTCTCACACACACTCACTCACTCTCACTCTCACACACACACACACACACACACACACACTCACTCACTCACACTCACACACTCTCACTCTCACACACTCTCACACACACTCACTCACTCACTCTCACACACACTCACTCACTCTCACTCTCACATACTCTCTCACTCTCACACACACTCACTCTCACACACACTCACACACACACACACACACACACACACACTCACTCACTCACACTCACACACTCTCACACACACTCACTCTCTCACTCTCACACACACTCACTCACTCTCACACACTCTCTCACTCTCACACACACTCACATACTCACTCACACACTCTCACACACACTCACTCTCTCACTCTCACACACACTCTCTCACTCTCACACACTCTCACACACACTCACTCTCTCACTCTCACACACACTCTCTCACTCTCACACACTCTCACACACACTCACTCTCTCACTCTCACACACACTCTCTCACTCTCACACACACTCACTCACTCTCACGCTCACTCTCACACTCACTCACTCACTCACTCACTCTCACACACACTCACTCTCACACACTCTCACACACACTCTCACACACTCACTCACGCTCACTCTCACTCTCACTCTCACTCTCACACACACACACACACACACACTCACTCACTCACTCACTCACTCACTCACTCACTCACTCACTCACTCACTCACTCACTCACTCTCTCTCTCCAAACTGAGGCATTTTTAAAGTCTCTCAGTAATCTGCATCACCTGCCAACACTAATGAATCCAACCACCATCAGTTAACCTATTAGTAGAGATACAGTCATGCACAAGGGGTCAAAGGTTAGCTGGTCTCCATTAACGGCCATTCAAAAGTAAACATGCAGTTTTAATGAAATAAAATCTAGAGTTTCACAAGAGCAGGTTTACATGCACACCAATACGCTGATTTCTCCCAAACACAGGCGCAGGTTTACATTTCTGCCTGTGCCCTTACGAACAACCCCCCTAACCCCAATGTTACCACATGTGACTCTACCCTCCCTAGCAACCGGGTCAATTTGGTTGCTAAAGAGATCTGACTGGAGTCACTCACCACACGCCCCATTGAGAGCGAGAACCACTAATCACCACCAGGAGGAGGTTACCCCATGTGACTCTACCCTCCCTAGCAACCGGGCCAATTTGGTTGCTAAGGAGACCTGACTGGAGTCACTCAGCACACGTTGCAGTAACGTTGATAGAATGTTTTTTCAATGTTTACTGTTGTTGATGAACATTCTCATAACGTTTGCAATATGATAAAATGGAACATTCCCTAAATGTTTTCTCTAACGTTTGCATAACCAAGAAAAAAACTTTCTTAAAACATAAAAAACTGGACATTCAGAAATATAATTTTCATAACTTAAAATGAATGTTAGCAAAACATTCTTAAAACATATTTTTGTTATTGTTTTTGGGTTGTTTATGATTTTATTTGATACTTAAATGAAACAAAATTGAGCACTAGCATGAGAAATGAAAGAGCACAGTTTTACAATGTCCTCCGGTCTTTATAAGTGCGGTACTGTCGATGGTTCTGCTGGTGCTGGTGTCTTAAAACACAGTTGCCATGGAGATGTCCTGTTCCACAAAAGCAAGAAGTGTGTGTCTTTAAATGGGAAAGATAGAATTAGACACAGAACCTGAAAATCGGATCATCGCTTCTGTTTTTTACTTCTTTTCACCACGTCATGTATTTTCTCAGTTGCTGTATCTCTGTGATGGAGTGTGTGTGGTTTGCGTCTCAGGGTCTGTGGTTCATCATCAGAGACGAGCGTTGATAAAACAGGGATGTTGAAATTCCTCACATCAGTGAGAGTTTCAGGAGTTCAGAACACACTCATGAGGAATATCTGTGGAGGTCC
>NC_068294.1:44810288-44837788 GCF_025860055.1 Xyrauchen texanus
TTGAAGCCTAATTAAATGCTGTGATGTCATCGTTGTCTATCAAAAACTTCTCTGCAAAAATAACCAAATATATGATCATTAAAATGATGAAAAATGTGAATGAAAAGTCAGAAAAACCTCCCCACAACATTCTGGAAACGTTTCTTCATGGTTATAAAAATCAAACGTAAAAATAACCATTAAAGAACGTTCTGTATAAGTTCTTATTAGGTTGTCAGAAAAACCTCCCTGCAACATTCTGGAAACGTTTCTTCATGGTTATAAACATAAAACCTAAAAATAACCATTAGAGAACGTTCTGTATAATTTCTTATTACGTTGTCAGAAAAAGTCTCTGCAATGTTTTAGAAAGGTTAGTTTAAGGTTATAAAAATAAAATTCAAAAGATAATCTTAGGTTGATTGATCCTAAAAATAACCAAATGGGAACCATATGCTAACGTTGGGGGAACTGTCTGTGAGCTTCTGAACATGATCAAATGGCTCATGCAGCCTAAAGTTGTTTAAGAGATGAACAAATGTTTTTCCTGTGCACTTATGAATCGTTCCAAATAAGAAAGTTTCGTGAAGACATCACTGCAGTCCTGCCAGTGTTTGTGATATCACCTTCATCACATACCTGTTGTGCTGACTGCAGATAATTCAGCACCGCTGCATGTGTTGAGTAACGCAGTACAGATGCTGTGTGGAGATTTCACACTCTTCTTTATGAGCTCATACTGTATATCTGCAGTGCCGCGGATCTGAACTACCCCACACACTCCGTAATGACATCCTGTAAATGTGCATTGAACTGCGAGGAAATGATGCCGCTACACAGCGTGAAATGTGTCCCACAGCTGGGATAGATCCTAATGTGTTTTCCCCATTTATGTAAATAATAACCATTATTAATTCATGCTGATCATTATAAAGGATTTATTCACCCTCATGTCGCTCCAAACTCGTATGGCTTTCTTTCTTCAGGGGAACGCAAAAGGAGATGTGTATCAGAATGTTCATGCTGCTCTTTTCCATGCAATAAACAGGGCTTCCAGCCTTATTACCAATTCTAAGCCTTTTCTATGAAATCTGACAAATCTGACATCGCTTGCGGGCTACTTTCAGGGGCCGTTCACCCCGAACGCGTTTTTCCGTCCACGCCAGGATCAGAAATGAAGAGCGCTCAGGGCATAAATGCCACCACAAATGCCCCTGAAATTCAAAATGTGCCACGGATAATGAAATATTCCCCCTTAATGTAAAAGTGAAGTCCTGTTTTTCTATGGAATGCGCTACAACTATGTCTAAATGTAATTAGATTACCGTAACTAATGTCTTTGTAATCAGATTACATCATACACTGTTGAAGAGGGATGCTGTGGAGTTACAGCTACAACAAAGCTGAAGATTTTCAGTGAATAATGACTTCAATTTGGGTCTGGTCCTCACACCAGACTCTTGTATGATGCACGGGTCACATGGACATCTTTAATATTACTTCTGTGGAGTTTCTTGTGATCTCTGCAGCTCGACAGAGTCCGTCCTCATTCGCTTTCTGTGTCCATATTGAGCAACTTTCCCTTTCATTTGTTGCTTCCAGCTTGTTTAGCGAGTCTCACGCATGACTGATCTCGTTGTGTTGAAGTTGGTAATTCCGCTCAGCTGTAGACGACAGAACTAAAGCAGGAACAATGTGTAATCTCTCTTCTGGCACTTTGAACTCGCTTCAAAACACGCTAAACACGCCTGTTCTCACACTGCAGAGAGACGAGTGAATGCAGAGACAAAGATGTCCCGCAGAGAAGCTCGTCAGATGCGCAGAGGATTAATTAGCTCAGATTCTTCACAGACGTACACAAAACTCCTGTCCCGCTCCATCAGGACGTTAAGAGACGCTCATTATTATTCCACACGCAGAAATTGTGCTGCTTACTTTCACAAGCAGTAAATACAGAACAGAGATGTTTTGTGTAACTAAATCTAAAATTTAATGATTTAAAGGACGGCTGTGAACAAACGTTAAATGCAAATGTAATGTTTAATGAATTTCTCTGTAGGTCGGCTGAGTTTGAGTGAGTTTGTTTACTGCATCACAGATTAAATCAACGAATCAATTCTTGAAAATTACTTTTGACATTTTTTATTATAATTATTTACCTGTAATGATGATGTTACTTATCGCTTATGTAAAATAGCAGCACAGGCAATATGCCGAAAAACCATTGTTTCTATTTGATAAGATAAGCAGTTCAATTAATTATTAATACAAATCTACAGTGGCGAGAAAAGTATGTGAACCCTTTGGAAGTAGCTGGTTTCCTGCATTAATTGCTCACAAAATGTGATCTTCATCAAAGTCACAAGTACACAAACAATAATCTTTTATGTCTTTGTTGAACACATCCAATTAAACATTCACAGTGCTAAGGAAAAAGTAAGTGAACCCTTGGATTTAATAACTGGTCGATCCTCCTGAAGGCTAAAATCACGATGCTCCTCCACCATACTTCACCGTTGGCATGATGTGTTCATGTTGGTATACGGTGCCCTTTTTATGCCATACGTAGTGCTGCGTGTTCTTCCCAAACAATTCAACCATAGTTTCATCAGTCTATATAACATTTCCCAGTAGTGTTGTGGAGTGTCAAGATGGTCTTTGGCAAACTTCAGGCGTGCAGCAATGTTTCTGTTGTCTTTCTTCATGATGTCCTGCCATAAACACATACCTGTGTACAGATGAATATCTAACGGCCACTTCTAGTGAGAGTACCTATAGTACTAAATCATCTCCATTTATAGACAGTTTGTCTAACTGTGGACAGATGAATATCTAACGGCCACTTCTAGTGAGAGTACCTATAGTACTAAATCACCTCCATTTATAGACAGTTTATCTAACTGTGAACAGATGAATATCTAACGGTCACTTCTAGTGAGAGTACCTATAGTACTAAATCATCTCCATTTATAGACAGTTTGTCTAACTGTGTACAGATGAATATCTAAACTCATCCAGATAACTTTATAACCCTTTCCAGCTTTATGCAAAGTTGGTATGGTTCTTGATTGTAGGTCTTCTGAGATCTTTTTTGGGAGGCATAATCCATGTCAGCAGATGCTTCTTGGGAATAGCAAACCCAAAATATTTAAGTGACATCAAAATAGCTCTAACCCACGCCTACAATCTCATATAATTAATTTGATGCCAGGTTTGCCAACTCCACACTCGAATGAGATTTTGTTGACATCTTTAACCTAGGGGTTCACTTACTTTTTCCAAACTTCACTTCACTACACTGCACAGTATATACTGTACACTACACTGCACTGTATATACCGTATACTACACTGCACAGTATATACCATGTACTATACTGCACTGTATATACCGTATACTACACTGCACAGTATATACCATGTACTATACTGCACTGTATATACCGTATACTACACTGCACAGTATATACCATGTACTATACTGCACAATATATACCGTACACTACACTGCAGAGTATTTACAGTATACTACACTGCACATTATATACAGTGTACTACAAGGCACAGCATATACAGTTTACTACAATGCACAGTATATACCGTACACTACACTGCACAGTATATACCGTACAATTCACTGCACAGTATATACAGTACACTACACTGCACAGTATATACCGTACAATTCACTGCACAGTATATACAGTATACTACACTGCACTGTATATACCGTACAATTCACTGCACAGTATATACTGTACACTACACTGCACTGTATATACCGTATACTACACTGCACAATATATACCATGTACTATACTGCACTGTATATACCGTGATACTACACTGCACAGTATATACCATGTACTATACTGCACAATATATACCGTACACTACACTGCAGAGTATTTACAGTATACTACACTGCACATTATATACAGTGTACTACAATGCACAGCATATACAGTTTACTACAATGCACAGTATATACCGTACACTACACTGCACAGTATATACCGTACAATTCACTGCACAGTATATACCGTACACTACACTGCACAGTATATACCGTACAATTCACTGCACAGTATATACAGTACACTACACTGCACAGTATATACCGTACAATTCACTGCACAGTATATACAGTACACTACACTGCACAGTATATACTGTACAATTCACTGCACAGTATATACAGTATACTACACTGCAGAGTATATACAGTGTACTATAACGCACAATATATACAGTACAATTCACTGCACAGTATATACAGTACACTACACTGCACAGTATATACCGTGCAATTCACTGCACAGTATATACAGTACACTACACTGCACAATATATACAGTATACTACACTACACAGTATATACCATGTACTACACTGCACAATATATACCGTACAGTACACTGCACAGTATATACCATACAATTCACTGCACAGTATATACAGTACACTACACTGCACAATATATACAGTGTACTACACTACACAATATATACAGTGTACTACATTGCACAATATATACAGTACACTACACTGCACTGTATATACCGTACAATTCACTGCACAGTATATACTGTACACTACACTGCACTGTATATACCGTATACTACACTGCACAATATATACCATGTACTATACTGCACTGTATATACCGTATACTACACTGCACAGTATATACCATGTACTATACTGCACAATATATACCGTACACTACACTGCAGAGTATTTACAGTATACTACACTGCACATTATATACAGTGTACTACAATGCACAGCATATACAGTTTACTACAATGCACAGTATATACCGTACACTACACTGCACAGTATATACCGTACAATTCACTGCACAGTATATACCGTACACTACACTGCACAGTATATACCGTACAATTCACTGCACAGTATATACAGTACACTACACTGCACAGTATATACCGTACAATTCACTGCACAGTATATACAGTACACTACACTGCACAGTATATACTGTACAATTCACTGCACAGTATATACAGTATACTACACTGCAGAGTATATACAGTGTACTATAACGCACAATATATACAGTACAATTCACTGCACAGTATATACAGTACACTACACTGCACAGTATATACCGTGCAATTCACTGCACAGTATATACAGTACACTACACTGCACAATATATACAGTATACTACACTACACAGTATATACCATGTACTACACTGCACAATATATACCGTACAGTACACTGCACAGTATATACCATACAATTCACTGCACAGTATATACAGTACACTACACTGCACAATATATACAGTGTACTACACTACACAGTATATACCGTACAATTCACTGCACAGTATATACTGTACACTACACTGCACTGTACATACCGTATACTACACTGCACAGTATATACAGTGTACTACAATGCACAGTATATACAGTTTACTACAATGCACAGTATATATCATGTACTACACTGCACAATATATACCGTACACTACACTGCAGAGTATTTACAGTATACTACACTGCACAGTATATACAGTGTACTACAATGCACAGTATATACAGTTTACTACAATGCACAGTATATACCGTACACTACACTGCACAGTATATACACCGTACAATTCACTGCACAGAATATACAGTACACTACACTGCACAGTATATACTGTACAATTCACTGCACAGTATATACAGTATACTACACTGCACAGTATATACAGTGTACTACAATGCACAGTATATACAGTACACTACACTGCACAGAATATGCCGTACAATTCACTGCACAGTTTATACAGTATACTACACTGCACAGTATATACAGTGTACTATAATGCACAGTATATACAGTACAATTCACTGCACCGAATATACAGTACACTACACTGCACAGTATATACAGTGTACTATAATGCACAGTATATACCGTACAATTCACTACACATTATACACTGTACACTACACTGCTTAGTAAATACTGTATACTACACTGCACCGTATATACTGTATACTACCCACTAGTACCAGTATGCAGGATGAAATGAAAAAAAAAACATCAAGAAAGATGTTATAAATTTATTTAATTTCAGTTAATTTATCACACTGGAAATGAGAGGTCTACACTACACTGCACAGTATATACCGTACAATTCACTGCACAGTATATACAGTATACTACACTGCACTGTATATACCGTACAATTCACTGCACAGTATATACTGTACACTACACTGCACTGTATATACCGTATACTACACTGCACAATATATACCATGTACTATACTGCACTGTATATACCGTATACTACACTGCACAGTATATACCATGTACTATACTGCACAATATATACCGTACACTACACTGCAGAGTATTTACAGTATACTACACTGCACATTATATACAGTGTACTACAATGCACAGCATATACAGTTTACTACAATGCACAGTATATACCGTACACTACACTGCACAGTATATACCGTACAATTCACTGCACAGTATATACCGTACACTACACTGCACAGTATATACCGTACAATTCACTGCACAGTATATACAGTACACTACACTGCACAGTATATACCGTACAATTCACTGCACAGTATATACAGTACACTACACTGCACAGTATATACTGTACAATTCACTGCACAGTATATACAGTATACTACACTGCAGAGTATATACAGTGTACTATAACGCACAATATATACAGTACAATTCACTGCACAGTATATACAGTACACTACACTGCACAGTATATACCGTGCAATTCACTGCACAGTATATACAGTACACTACACTGCACAATATATACAGTATACTACACTACACAGTATATACCATGTACTACACTGCACAATATATACCGTACAGTACACTGCACAGTATATACCATACAATTCACTGCACAGTATATACAGTACACTACACTGCACAATATATACAGTGTACTACATTGCACAATATATACAGTACACTACACTGCACAATATATACAGTATACTACACTACACAGTACATACCATGTACTACACTGCACAATATATACCGTACAGTACACTGCACAGTATATACCATACAATTCACTGCACAGTATATACAGTACACTACACTGCACAATATATACAGTGTACTACACTACACAATATATACAGTGTACTACATTGCACAATATATACAGTACACTACACTGCACAGTATATACCGTACAATTCACTGCACAGTATATACTGTACACTACACTGCACTGTATATACCGTATACTACACTGCACAGTATATACAGTGTACTACAATGCACAGTATATACAGTTTACTACAATGCACAGTATATACCGTACACTACACTGCACAGTATATACCGTACAATTCACTGCACAGTATATACCGTACACTACACTGCACAGTATATACCGTACAATTCACTGCAGAGTATTTACAGTATACTACACTGCACATTATATACAGTGTACTACAATGCACAGCATATACAGTTTACTACAATGCACAGTATATACCGTACACTACACTGCACAGTATATACCGTACAATTCACTGCACAGTATATACCGTACACTACACTGCACAGTATATACCGTACAATTCACTGCACAGTATATACAGTACACTACACTGCACAGTATATACCGTACAATTCACTGCACAGTATATACAGTACACTACACTGCACAGTATATACTGTACAATTCACTGCACAGTATATACAGTATACTACACTGCAGAGTATATACAGTGTACTATAACGCACAATATATACAGTACAATTCACTGCACAGTATATACAGTACACTACACTGCACAGTATATACCGTGCAATTCACTGCACAGTATATACAGTACACTACACTGCACAATATATACAGTATACTACACTACACAGTATATACCATGTACTACACTGCACAATATATACCGTACAGTACACTGCACAGTATATACCATACAATTCACTGCACAGTATATACAGTACACTACACTGCACAATATATACAGTGTACTACACTACACAATATATACAGTGTACTACATTGCACAATATATACAGTACACTACACTGCACAATATATACAGTATACTACACTACACAGTATATACCATGTACTACACTGCACAATATATACCGTACAGTACACTGCACAGTATATACCATACAATTCACTGCACAGTATATACAGTACACTACACTGCACAATATATACAGTGTACTACACTACACAATATATACAGTGTACTACATTGCACAATATATACAGTACACTACACTGCACAGTATATACCGTACAATTCACTGCACAGTATATACTGTACACTACACTGCACTGTATATACCGTATACTACACTGCACAGTATATACAGTGTACTACAATGCACAGTATATACAGTTTACTACAATGCACAGTATATATCATGTACTACACTGCACAATATATACCGTACACTACACTGCAGAGTATTTACAGTATACTACACTGCACAGTATATACAGTGTACTACAATGCACAGTATATACAGTTTACTACAATGCACAGTATATACCGTACACTACACTGCACAGTATATACACCGTACAATTCACTGCACAGAATATACAGTACACTACACTGCACAGTATATACTGTACAATTCACTGCACAGTATATACAGTATACTACACTGCACAGTATATACAGTGTACTACAATGCACAGTATATACAGTACACTACACTGCACAGTATATGCCGTACAATTCACTGCACAGTTTATACAGTATACTACACTGCACAGTATATACAGTGTACTATAATGCACAGTATATACAGTACAATTCACTGCACCGAATATACAGTACACTACACTGCACAGTATATACTGTACAATTCACTGCACAGTATATACAGTATACTACACTGCACAGTATATACAGTGTACTACAATGCACAGTATATACAGTACACTACACTGCACAGTATATGCCGTACAATTCACTGCACAGTATATACAGTATACTACACTGCACAGTATATACAGTGTACTATAATGCACAGTATATACCGTACAATTCACTACACATTATACACTGTACACTACACTGCTTAGTAAATACTGTATACTACACTGCACCGTATATACTGTATACTACCCACTAGTACCAGTATGCAGGATGAAATGAAAAAAAAAACATCAAGAAAGATGTTATAAATTTATTTAATTTCAGTTAATTTATCACACTGGAAATGAGAGGTCAATTTGAGCATGCAGCACATTATGAATACTTCAGAAATACTGTAGTTTGAGTAGAGTAGAATTATGTTATTGGAGTAATGTGTCTTTATAAAGAGAACTATATCAGTGCCGAGGTGTTTTACAGTGAATTAACTGAACTCTGTACAGTTACAGCTCTTGGCAGCTGCTTGGCCTCTTAATTTTTACTGGTTCACTGCGCAAGTTCGTCTTTGTTTCATTTATTTGTCATTCCAGAGAACATTCCCCCCCTGTATATACAGTATACTACACTGCACAGTATATACTATACAGTATACTACACTGCACAGTATATACCGTACACCACACTGCACAGTATATACCGTACACTACACTCCACAGTATATACCGTATACTACACTGCACATTATATACCGTATACTACACTGCACAGTATATATACTAAATACACTACACTGCACAGTATATACTGTATACTACACTGCAGAGTATATACTGTATACTACACTGCACAGTATATACCATGTACTACACTGCACAGTATATACCATGTACTATACTGCACATTATATACCATGTACTACACTGCACAGTATATACCATGTACTACACTGCACATTATATACCATGTACTACACTGCACAGTATATACAGATTACTACACTGCACAGTATATACCATGTACTATACTGCACAGTATATACTGTACACTACACTGCACATTATATACAGTACACTACACTGCACATTATATACCGTACAATTCACTGCACAGTATATACCATGTACTACATTGCACAGTATATACAGTATACTACACTACACATTATACACTGTATACTACACTGCTCAGTAAATACTGTATACTACACTGCACCGTATATACTGTATACTACCCACTAGTACCAGTATGCAGGATGAAATGATAAACATCAAAAAGATGTTATAAATTGCTTTCATTTCAGTTAATTTATCACACTGGAAATGAAAAGTCAAGTTGAGCATGCAGCACAGTATGAATACTTCAGAAATACTGTAGTTTGAGTAGAGTAGAATTATGCTATTGGAGTAATGTGTCTTTATGAAGAGCACTATATCAGTGCCGAGGTGGTTTACAGTGAATTAACTGAACTCTGTACAGTTACAGCTCTTGGCTGCTGCTGCTTGGCCTCTTAATTTGTACTGGTTCACTGCGCAAGTTCGTCTTTGTTTCATTTCATTGTCATTCCAGAGAATATTACCACCCCCGCCCCTCCTCCTCGCTCACCCGGATCATATCCTGATGGTCGACCTGGAAAAGAGAGAGAGAGATTCCAGGCGTGTGTATTATTAGCTTAGGAATGCAGCACAAAGAAGATGACTTAGCTTAGATTAGTTAAGTTTAAGCACTAGTTTTGGTCTATAGAGCAGTTCTTCATTCCAATGGATGGGGGTGAAATAGTCGTGTTCTCATTCTAATGCATGATGCACAGTTTTCGGAAGTTTGTGACTGGTGGAATATTCTGTTGAAGTATTGCTCTGCAAGTGTTGATACTTTTCTATCTTTATAAAAGCTAAGCATAATTATATATTATTTTATCATCTCTACTTTCCTGGTAATTTATTACACTAATTAACACCCTCTCTACATCAGGGATCGGCATTATTAAAAAACAAACAATATTATTAAAAAATATCAATGTTTTATTCTATTACATTAATACTTTTAAGGCTACTTTGAGCCAAAAGTAGTGAGTGGTTTTCTCATTTCATTGTTATTGTTGATTGATTAATAGACTTTATATGACATCTAGATGTAGATCATAGACTAAGTGTAGAAAATAACTCAAAAGTTTATCAACGATATCGATCTCTCTTTTTTTTTCGATAAACATCTAGATCATTTTATCACCCAGCCCTATTGATAACATTACATTAATCTCTCACGTCAACCCAATAAGATTATAGACACAAAATCTAGTAAACAGAAATATGAAATTAACCTCAATATGTTTCTTCAAACTGGAGGCAGGAATAATGCTGATATCTGGCTTGAGCAAGTTAAACTCACATGACACAGTCATGCAATGGGCCTTTTTCACTGCGAAAATCCTTTTCAGGTGCTGTTGTGATATTCAGGTGTTGAACTGTGCTTGAGGCATTCTCCACAGTTGGTGCCAAATCTACAGATGCTGTTCAAGTTTTTGGGAGTCACAAGACTCTCTCTAGCCAATCACATTGATGTCACAGACAGTGTGAAAATAGGGCAGTAAAAGTACAATTAAAGCACTTAAAATATACTCAAGTATACTCAAGTAAAAGTATGCCAACTTAAATAAGTAAAATTCCTGGGGAAAAAACTACTTAATTACAGCAATGTGAGTATTTGACTTTGAAGTTAAGTGAATGAAGAGAACATGCCATGTTCATGAAGGTGCAAAGAGATGGATGTTGAAAACTGGTGATTGAGCGGAGGACCAGTGCAAGCCAGTATGCTTCCTCAATTGAATCCATATTTTAACTGGGTAACCACTGGGTTTGAATTAACATTTGTGGGCAATGGCAGCTGGGAGCAGATGATTGAATGTAAAGTGAAGAATGCTGTTGATTGTTCCATATGGGTCTAGCAGGGAGATCCAGAGTCAGAATTTCTTGTCTAGTACACATGTTTTTTAATATTGCAAGCCCAGAAGTACTGTAGAAAATTTGTGAGACCAAAACCTCCTAGGTTTTTCAGGAGCCAAATAATTGTCCTCCTGATTTTTACAGGTTTGTTCCCCCATAAAAATGAATACATTTATCTAGATCCGTAAATAACTTCTTATCGAGACGTATTGGGATATGCTGGAAAAGGTAAAGAAACTTTGGGAGAATGATCATCTTAACTAGGCTTATGCAGCCTTTGAGAGAGGCCTTCAGGAGGCTAGACCAATGGTCCATATCAGATTCACATCTTTTAAGTAGAGGAACAAAGTTTGAAACAAACAAAGTCTTAGTGATGAAAATCCCAAAGTATTTGAACCCTTTCGTCACCCATCTAAAAGGGAATAGTGAATGTGGGAGATTATCTGCCTGGGAATTCTCAGGGAGTAGCTCACTCTTGTGAGTGTACCTTGAGATTTTGCCAAATTGGTTCAAAATGCTTATGATGATGGGGACGAAGGTCTTTGGGCTGGAGATATATAGAAGTAGTTCATCTGCATACAGAGACAATTTGTAAGTCAAACCTAAGTGAGTAATGCCTTTAAAATCGATGTCTTCTTGAAGCCAAATCGCTAAAGGTTCAACTTCAATTTCAAAAAGCAAGGACAAGAGGGGACACCCTTGCCTAGTGTCTTGTTGAAGTGAGAAAGGGGGTGAATGCACCCTGTTAGTGTGGACTGAACCACCGGAGCAACATATAATAATTTGATCCAGGAAATAAAATCAGCTAAATAGGGAGCAAGGGAGCATCCTATAGCTCTCCTTTAACTGTTCTGAGACCAGTGCAGACAGACAGCACACTGGAGGTTAAGTCATGCACTAAATAGGGAGTAAGGGAGCATCCTATAGCTCTTCTATAACTGTTCTGAGATCAGTGCAGACAGACAGCACACTGGAGGTTAAGTCATGCACTAAATAGGGAGCAAGTGAGCATCCTATAGCTCTCCTATAACTGTTCTGAGATCAGTGCAGACAGACAGCACACTGGAGGTTAAGTCATGCACTAAATAGGGAGCAAGGGAGCATCCTATACCTCTCTATAACTGTTCTGAGATCAGTGCAGACAGACAGCACACTGGAGGTTAAGTCATGCACTAAATAGGGAGCAAGGGAGCATCCTATAACTCTCCTATAACTGTTCTGAGACCAGTGCAGACAGACAGCACACTGGAGGTTAAGTCATGCACTAAATAGGGAGCAAGGGAGCATCCTATAGCTCTCTATAACTGTTCTGAGATCAGTGCAGACAGACAGCACACTGGAGGTTAAGTCATGCACTAAATAGGGAGCAAGGGAGCATCCTATAGCTCTCTATAACTGTTCTGAGATCAGTGCAGACAGACAGCACACTGGAGGTTAAGTCATGCACTAAATAGGGAGCAAGGGAGCATCCTATAGCTCTCCTATAACTGTTCTGAGATCAGTGCAGACAGACAGCACACTGGAGGTTAAGTAATGCACTAAATAGGGAGCAAGGGAGCATCCTATAGCTCTCCTATAACTGTTCTGAGACCAGTGCAGACAGACATCACACTGGAGGTTAAGTCATGCACTAAATAGGGAGCAAGGGAGCATCCTATAGCTCTCTATAACTGTTCTGAGACCAGTGCAGACAGACAGGACACTGGAGGTTAAGTCATGCACTAAATAGGGAGCAAGGGAGCATCCTATAGCTCTCTATAACTGTTCTGAGACCAGTGCAGACAGACAGCACACTGGAGGTTAAGTCATGTACTAAATAGGGAGCAAGGGAGCATCCTATAGCTCTCCTATAACTGTTCTGAGATCAGTGCAGACAGACAGCACACTGGAGGTTAAGTCATGCACTAAATAGGGAGCAAGGGAGCATCCTATAGCTCTCCTATAACTGTTCTGAGATCAGTGCAGACAGACAGCACACTGGAGGTTAAGTCATGCACTAAATAGGGAGCAAGGGAGCATCCTATAGCTCTCTATAACTGTTCTGAGACCAGTGCAGACAGACAGCACACTGGAGGTTAAGTCATGCACTAAATAGGGAGCAAGGGAGCATCGTATAGCTCTCCTATAACTGTTCTGAGATCAGTGCAGACAGACAGCACACTGGAGGTTAAGTCATGCACTAAATAGGGAGCAAGGGAGCATCCTATAGCTCTCTATAACTGTTCTGAGACCAGTGCAGACAGACAGCACACTGGAGGTTAAGTCATGCACTAAATAGGGAGCAAGGGAGCATCAGTATAGCTCTCCTATAACTGTTCTGAGATCAGTGCAGACAGACAGCACACTGGAGGTTAAGTCATGCACTAAATAGGGAGCAAGGGAGCATCCTATAGCTCTCTATAACTGTTCTGAGATCAGTGCAGACAGACAGCACACTGGAGGTTAAGTCATGCACTAAATAGGGAGCAAGGGAGCATCCTATAGCTCTCCTATAACTGTTCTGAGACCAGTGCAGACAGACATCACACTGGAGGTTAAGTCATGCACTAAATAGGGAGCATCCTATAGCTCTCCTATAACTGTTCTGAGACCAGTGCAGACAGACAGAACACTGGAGGTTAAGTCATGCACTAAATAGGGAGCAAGGGAGCATCCTATAGCTCTCTATAACTGTTCTGAGACCAGTGCAGACAGACAGCACACTGGAGGTTAAGTCATGCACTAAATAGGGAGCAAGGGAGCATTCTATAGCTCTCTATAACTGTTCTGAGACCAGTGCAGACAGACAGCACACTGGAGGTTAAGTCATGCACTAAATAGGGAGCAAGGGAGCATCCTATATCTCTCTATGCAGTTAAGTGTGTTCACTCCTAAAATCGGATCATAAGTTCAGTTTCAGGCTGCAGATGATGTTTGGACACTCAATGATCATCAGTTCATAGATTCAACATTTATAATGGATCATTTTATTTGAACATGATTGACAGTGATTGGATGATGATGGATGTTACTTTCAATCTGAATTAATTATGATCATTTATGATGTAACATCTCAGAAACATGAATAATCACTCCTGGACACATAATGAAAGATTTGATGAAGGAAAAAAAACTTTCACAACTTTCATCAAATTGTGATGCTAGGGGAAAAGCAGTTGAAACTTGACAGTAAAACAACAGTGTCCACAACCTCCACTGGGTCTACTCTATTCAAACTCGTCTATTTTGGGCATCTTATCTTCACATATGCTTGGATCCTGATAACTGCCGCTTGCGACTTCATTAATAATGATGGTGAGATGTTTGAACAAACACTAATGTCAGGCTTGAGAATACTGCACATCAGTTTAGACCTTCATACAATCACGGTTTAATCTTTCTAAGCACTATTAAAGTCATGCATCAGGGCTCTTTTGAAGCGGGATGTGTTGGATTCTTGCCGTCTCGCAGCAGATATTTATGGGCACCTCGTGGCCTTGAACGGCTCAAAAGATCTGCGCTGTCACTGCATGGTGAAACCGTCTGTCTGCAGGCCGGACATCACGGATATCATTCCCTGCATATTCGTGGTGCAGACGCAGACCAGAGCTCAATGTTGTGACTACAGACACGCCAATAAAAATATTTATTCATGGTAAAATTATTGAGCAAACATCCAGTTTGAAAAACCTTCCGTGCGAATGTTTCAATGAAACACAAACCAAGAAACAAGCAATAGAAAAATGAACATTTTCTGTGATGCACTTATAATAGAAACAGTGCAAAAGACGGCTTAAAGCTGTCAGAAAATATATATATATACTTTTAACTGCGTGAACATGCCACCAAAGCCACATTTAACAAGAGGCTTAAAACAGCACTTTATAACCACTAACATAATGAAGAACGAACACACAAATCTTCAAAGATATTTCAGAATAGGTTCTCAATTATTAAAATGTGGCCTTGAACACTTTGAGCACAGTGACTATATTTCATATTCTCTGGGGTTTAGATATGTGTGCCATCTTAAAAGTAAAATAAACACATGGTGAATAATGACTGTCACACAGATGAATGTGGGGCGCTTCCCTGTGGAATCACACAGATGTAAAACATGTCAGAAGAAACAGAACGCTTTGAAGATGCTTCCATTCATATGAATGTGTTTAGAGACACCCGTGAATCACTGAGACCAGACCACATCTACGATCCCTGAGACTCCAGGAATATATTGAATTATTCAAGACACTCACAGATGCGGCTGGATCTAGATCTACATCTTTACAAGCACACGGATCTAGAACAATCACTAAAGCATTTGAATATTCATTTTGTTCATTTCAATTCTATTTCATTGATACAATTTAATAAGCGGCTCATATTTAGATTATAAAATGACACATTTAAATTTTCTGATTATTCATCATCGCTCCAAATACAAATCTCGTAAACTCAGATTGCAAATAAACTAGGCCAAAGGTCATGCTTCCGTGTTCTACATCAGGTCACGCCAGGGAATTCTGGCACTCTTTCTTGGCAAAATATAAATGACTTTTGATTTTGGACATTTCTTCGTGAGATTCATTCAGTAGCCTGCGTGATTTATTATCATCTATGGATGAAAAACACATATTATGAACATCAAACACGTTTATTATAAAAGCACTAATCAACTGTGAGTGTGAACAATCCCTGATGATCACATTTACACACTGAAGCATTCAAATAATCAAAACAAGAGATTTCTCCTGTTATATTCACCCTGAACTGAATCAAAGACACAGCTAATGAGTCCTTTTGAAGCTGCTTTAAATGAGGAACTCATTCATGAAAAGTGTGTGTGTGAGCACATGCCAGACTCTGAGGGTGTGATTATTTACAGATAGTTTTTAATTAAAGGAATGTCCATTTTCACACTGTATATTACTATATATTCTACATACTGTTTTTAACCTTATATACAGTAGTATGCATTGATGACCTCATGTTTAATTCAGCAAGTTCTGTCCCATGTTTATTGCATCTGACCATAGACTGTAAAAAAAGATGGCCGACGCCCCTTCGCTCTTCTCCATTGGTGAGAACTGAAGCCGCCAGTGTCCCGATATGGCGCTGACATCTTGGGACTTGAGTCTGCGCAGTTGCGATTTCGAGACCAGACCTGCGCAGTAGTGAGCAGGAAGTAAAGCCGCGAAATCAAGGCCCCGCCCTCACTCTCGCCGAATCAATCGCAAGGACACGCCCCTGCACTTTTGACTTTTGACTTATGACGTTGTGAAATAATGAATTATAGAAATGTAGATATTAAATTTAAAGCTCCAATCTCCTCAGTCCTCCGAAGATCCCGAAAAAAAGTCAGTTGGTGCTTCAGTGACTACTTCGCTCAGAGAACCTGTCAATCACAGCTGTCAATCATGATGTCACAGCAGCGTTTTTATAGCATCAAATAACTAAAAACAAACTTATTTTGAAAACAAACACTTGAAATGACATCAACGTGATAGAAACGACAGTAAATGACAGAAACTATCTTTGGAAAAAAGATATGTGAAGTGTAATTTAATTGTTTAGTTGTTCTCACGTCCCGTTGAATAACATGGGGAGGCGGGGCTTATGACCTATACTAGGACCAGCCACCGGGGGGCGATCGAGACGTTTTGGCTTCACTTTTGAGGGCTTGTGCGGCACACTTGCATCTGACACATACACACACACACATATGCACACATAAATTAAATGTGGTGCTGCTTACATTTAAAAATGAATATGATAAACGAACATGCACTAATTCACTAACAATGATTAACTCTAACCAGTTATTCCCTCGCAGCACAGTAGTTACACTTTATGAATTTCTTTACTAATAATATTGAGACCTTGAGAAAGAAAATTGTAATTATGCAACCACCTGCCACAGTACTTCAAAAAAAGTGTCTCGTAGTATTTCCTACATGCAACTTCAGTCCTTTGTTGTTATGGGTCGAGAAGCGCTAACAAAATTGTTAAAGCATCAAAAGCAACAACACGTATAATAGCTCCACTAATCTTCTGAAAGAGGTATTTCCTGTCATCTCAGAACCTCTTCTCAATATTATTAACTCCTCATCATATTTAGGACATGTGCCCAGAACTTTCAAGCTGACCGCTTATCAAGAAACCACAGCTTGATCCTGGTGAGTTGACTAATTATACACTGATCTCAAATCTCCCAGTTGTGTGTAAGATACTGGAAAAGGTGGTGTCAATGTTCATTTTTACAGTGAAATGTTATCTATAAAGAATGTATGTCAAGATTTAGGATGCATCACAGTACAGAGACTGCACTTATCAGAGTTACAAATGACTCTTATCACCTGAAACCGGCTGTATTTCTCCTCTAGTGCTTTTAGATCTAAGTGCTGCATTCGACACGATAGATCACGACATTCTCTTGGATAGGCTGGAGAATTATGTTGGAATTTGTGGAGTTGCATTAGCATGGTTTAGGTCCTATTAAGCCGACCGCTTCCACTTTGTCAGTGTGAACGAGGAATTTTCAGATAAATAAAGGTATGGAGTGCCGCAGGGCTCAGTATTAGGGCCTCTTCTTTTCTACTTATATATGCTTCCCCTGGGAGATGTTATCAGGAAACATGGGATAACTTTTTACTGTTATTCCAAAGATACTCAGCCTTATATTTCCTCAAGACCTGGTGAAATTTCCCAATCATCAAAGAGGTTTGAAGAGGAATGAAGTGCTTACATATCCTCAAAACGTTGATTCGGCAAATCAACAAAAACAGCCGTGAGTAGTAAATCAAATTTCAGCACCTAAAAACTTAAATTGTAAATGGCAGATGGTCTTGAAACTTTGTACACACAAGCAGTGTCTGAATATTTACAGTTAATTCCACCTTTTATATACATTTTCTAGTCTGTAATATCAATGATTGGATGTCTACTCAATTCTGACAAAACGTAAGTATTAATTATTTCACCAAAAACCTCATGAAAGAATATAATTTGACACATGAATGTTCTGTTACATCGTCTTCTACAGTATGGAACTTTGGTGTTATATTTAATAGCAATCTGTTCTTTGAAAATCACATTCCCAATGTTTGTAGCACAGCATTCTTCCACCTCAGAAATATTGCTGAATTACGGCACATGCTCTCTGTTGCTGATGCCGAAACACTAATTCATGCATTCATGACCTCAAGACTAGAATATTGTAATGCATTACTGGGAGGATGTCCTGCAGGTTCAATAAATAAACTTCAATTAGTTCAAAAATATGCACATATCAGCCCAATTTTACCATCAGTACATTAGCTACCTGTTGGGTTTCGTATCAGTTTTAAAATGTTGCTAATCTTACTTACAAAGCTTTTAATGGTCTAACCACACAGTACTTAAGTGACCTTCTATCATGCTTTATTCCATCACATTCACTACAATTACAAGATTTCGGCCTGTTGATATCACCTGGAATAGTCTCCCTAACACGGTTCGGGACTCAGACACACTCTCTCAGTTTAAGTCTAAAAGACTCGTCTATTTAGCCAGACATACACCATCATTTATCCATCAACTTATATTACGCTGCATTAGACCGGAAACAGAACTAGAGCTGTAATAGATGGGCATGAAGCGTTGCTCTAGTGTAACGTGCGTACACTATATTGTATATGAAGCGTGATCTGTTTCTCCAGTCGACCCCTGAGCTGTTCAATCGTCTGCAGAACGGTGTGTTTCCATGAATAAATGTGATGTAATGCTGATGAAAGAGAAGCGTGTTTGAGTATGACAATGATTAAAACACAAAGCTGTCAGCAGCCTTGAGAAACTTCCTGTGCTGAATGACCTCCACCGACTCTTTCAGAAACGCACACTCATTCAAACTGAGATTCACACACACACGGAGGTTCCTGCGCTCTGTCCTGCTGGGATAATCTCACATCACAACTAACCAGAACAGTCACGAGAACTTAATGAGATGAGAAGACATTACCAGCCCTCATGTGAGCGAGAGGTTAATGGAGGTTAATGGAATCGTTCACTCAAAAATTACAATTCTGCTATTATTTACTTTTTGTCTTTTTTGGATGTATGCTTTCATTACATAGAAAAAAGATTACTTTCTATCATCTGCATTTGTATTCCACGGAACAAAGGAAGTGATACAGATTTGAAACAACATGAGGGTGAGTGAATGATGACAGAATCAGTATGCCAACCTCACAGAATTTGTGGCGACTGAAAATACAGTGTGTAGGATATTAAACCTTGACACAACCAAACACCTTCTATTTAAAACCGCACACTGAATCGCAGCTTCCTCAATCATTCAGTGGAGCGAGTCCGATTTCACGCAACTGCTGTGTTGAATCGTCTCTTTAAACAGGTGTAAAGCGCACAGACTTCTGTGTAACCTAAACCTGCTCTCTAAAGCAACTGACCTCCAGAAATAATATTTTACCATCTGCAAGAATGCCACGAAGGTCAGGATGCAATCCATCCCGAGTTAGACAAACACGCTGCATTGTTGCTGTAATATAATATAGATAACACCGAATCAAAACGTGGAACCAAAGATGGCACGACTGAAAAACAGTCTGAATGAGAACTTGAAAGAACTTGGTATACTGGCGGATGTTTCATCAAAAATGGCACACTAGCTGCTAAAAGTCGCATACTGGCGGATGTTTCATCAAAAATGGCACACTAGCTGCTAAAAGTCGCATACTGGCGGATGTTTCATAAAAAATGGCACACTAGCTGCTAAAAGTCGCATACTGGCGGCTGTTTCATCAAAAATGGCACACTAGCTGCTAAAAGTCGCATACTGGCGGCTGTTTCATCAAAAATGGCACACTAGCTGCTAAAAGTCGCATACTGGCGGCTGTTTCATCAAAAATGGCACACTAGCTGCTAAAAGTCGCATACTGGCGGATGTTTCATCAAAAATGGCACACTAGCTGCTAAAAGTCGCATACTGGCGGCTATTTCATCAAAAATGGCACACTAGCTGCTAAAAGTCGCATACTGGCGGATGTTTCATCAAAAATGGCACACTAGCTGCTAAAAGTCGCTTACTGGCGGATGTTTCATCAAAAATGGCACACTAGCTGCTAAAAGTCGCATACTGGCGGATGTTTCATCAAAAATGGCACACTAGCTGCTAAAAGTCGCTTACTGGCGGATGTTTCATCAAAAATGGCACACTAGCTGCTAAAAGTCGCATACTGGCGGATGTTTCATCAAAAATGGCACACTAGCTACTAAAAGTCGCATACTGGCGGATGTTTCATCAAAAATGGCACACTAGCTGCTAAAAGTCGCATACTGGCGGATGTTTCATCAAAAATGGCACACTAGCTGCTAAAAGTCGCATACTGGCGGATGTTTCATCAAAAATGGCACACTAGCTGCTAAAAGTCGCATACTGGCGGATGTTTCATCAAAAATGGCACACTAGCTGCTAAAAGTCGCATACTGGCGGATGTTTCATCAAAAATGGCACAGTAGCTGCTAGAAGTCGCATACTGGCGGCTGTTTCATAAAAATGGCACACTAGCTGCTAAAAGTCGCGTACTGGCGGCTGTTTCATAAAAATGGCACACTAGCTGCTAAAAGTCGCGTACTGGCGGCTGTTTCATAAAAATGGCACACTAGCTGCTATACAATAGTATGCAGTATAAACATTTCAAACATTAGCATACTATATTTTTATTACACAATATGGTTATTTTGCAGGCTGTATGTTGCAGACATTGTAAGTGTAGTATGGTAGTGTACTATTCTGAACATAACTTTTCTTTATCTGTTCTTTGTGTTTGTGTTTGTCTGGAGCAGTGGAAAGATAAAGCAGATATTTGACATGTCATCCTGAATCACCTGCACCAGAGCGACGGACACAGAGAGAGAGAGTCTTACGACCATATGCAGTGGCTGCGGTCCAGTGTGTGTGTGTGTGTGTGTGTGTGTGTGTGTGTGTGTGTGTGTGTGTGTGTGTGTGTGTGTGTGTGTGTGCTACATTAGCACTGGCTAGTGTTGCATACTTCTCTTCAGGATTTATTTATCCTGCTCAGAACTCCAGCAGCAGCACATTATGGGTCTGATCATACAGTCACTGAGAGAGAAGCACAGCAGAGCCGAGACACTGAGAGGAGAGTGAAGATGAGACCTCAGAGGTCACATGAGGAGGAACATCTGCGTTCCTCTCAATACTCAAGAGTTCTTTCCATAGTTTGGCATCAGTCCACAAACCACATGAAACTGAAAGAGTTCTGCTAACTGCAGAATAACTCCTGAAGAACAGCAGAGAGAAGAGTCCACATCAGCAAACACTGACACAAAGAACGTTTACACACGACTGTAGTGGGCAAATACCACAATCACAAACTTATTTGTCATTTTGCAGATACTTTTTTCCACAAATAATCCCTGTAGGGAAAGTTCATCCAAAAATGTATATTCTGTCAGAATTTACTCACACTGTCGTTAGTTCAAACCCACATGACTAACACAAACAAACACACACACACAAACACGCACAAACACACACAAAAAGACTCACACAAACACACACACACAACTACACACACACACACACAAACACACAGACACACAGACACGCAAAGACTCACACAAACACGCACAAACAAACTAACACACACACACACGCAATGATACACACACTCATACACACACAAATACACACACACACACAAACACACATACAAATACACACACTCACACAAACTCACACAAACATGCACAAACAAACTAACACACACACACACGCAACGATGCACACACTCATACACACACACACACACACACACAAACACACACACATACAAAGACTCACACACACACGCACGCACACACACACGAACACACACACAGACTCACACAAACACACACAAATACACACACTCAGACAAACACACACTCACACAAACACGCACAAACAAATTAACACACACACGCAACGATGCACACACTCATACACACACACACACACACAAATACACACACACGCACGCACACACACACAAACACACACACAAAAACGCACACACAAACACACACACAAAGAAGCACACTAACACACACACTCACACACACACAAACACACAAACACACACACGCAACGATGCACACACTCATACACACACAAATACACACACACACTCACACACACACACACAAACACACACAAAAACAGACACAAAGACACACACACTCACACAAACACCCACAAACACACTAACACACACACACGCACTAACACACACACTCACAGACACACAAATACACAAACGCACACACAAAGACACACACACACAAAAACACAGACACAAAGACACACATACACAAACACCCACAAACACACTAACACACACACGCAACGATGCACACACTCACGCACACACAAATACACACACACACACACACACACACACAAATACACACACACGCATGCACACAAGCACACAAACACACACACACACAAACACACAAACACGCACACTAACACACACACTATATACACTGACCTAAAGGATTATTAGGAACACCTGTTCAATTTCTCATTAATGCAATTATCTAATCAACCAATCACATGGCAGTTGCTTCAATGCATTTAGGGGTGTGGTCCTGGTCAAGACAATCTCCTGAACTCCAAACTGAATGTCAGAATGGGAAAGAAAGGTGATTTAAGCAATTTTGAGCGTGGCATGGTTGTTGGTGCCAGACGGGCCGGTCTGAGTATTTCACAATCTGCTCAGTTACTGGGATTTTCACGCACAACCATTTCTAGGGTTTACAAAGAATGGTGTGAAAAGGGAAAAACATCCAGTATGCGGCAGTCCTGTGGGCTGAAAATGCCTTGTTGATGCTAGAGGTCAGAGGAGAATGGGCCGACTGATTCAAGCTGATAGAAGAGCAACTTTGCCTGAAATAACCACTCGTTACAACCGAGGTATGCAGCAAAGCATTTGTGAAGCCACAACACGCACAACCTTGAGGCGGATGGGCTACAACAGCAGAAGACCCCACCGGGTACCACTCATCTCCACTACAAATAGGAAAAAGAGGCTACAATTTGCAAGAGCTCACCAAAATTGGACAGTTGAAGACAGGAAAAATGTTGCCTGGTCTGATGAGTCTCGATTTCTGTTGAGACATTCAGATGGTAGAGTCAGAATTTGGCGTAAACAGAATGAGAACATGGATCCATCATGCCTTGTTACCACTGTGCAGGCTGGTGGTGGTGGTGTAATGGTGTGGGGATGTTTTCTTGGCACACTTTAGGCCCCTTAGTGCCAATTGGGCATCGTTTAAATGCCACGGCCTACCTGAGCATTGTTTCTGACCATGTCCATCCCTTTATGGCCACCATGTACCCATCCTCTGATGGCTACTTCCAGCAGGATAATGCACCATGTCACAAAGCTCGAATCATTTCAAATTGGTTTCTTGAACATGACAATGAGTTCACTGTACTAAAATGGCCCCCACAGTCACCAGATCTCAACCCAATAGAGCATCTTTGGGATGTGGTGGAACGGGAGCTTCGTGCCCTGGATGTGCATCCCACAAATCTCCATCAACTGCAAGATGCTATCCTATCAATATGGGCCAACATTTCTAAAGAATGCTTTCAGCACCTTGTTGAATCAATGCCACGTAGAATTAAGGCAGTTCTGAAGGTGAAAGGGGGTCAAACACAGTATTAGTATGTGTTCCTAATAATCCTTTAGGTGAGTTTTATTAACATCATTATTATTATTCTCCTCCGTCGGATTGAGTGTATGATTGGCATTCAGGGATTGGTCTTCCAGTGGTTTGCTCCTATCTAAAGAAAGAACGTTTTCTGTAAATTTAGGGAATGTGTCTTATACCTCGGCTCAGTTACAGTGTGGTGTTCCTCAAGGGTTGGTTTTAGGACCCTTAATATTTCCCCTGTATATGTTTCCTCCGAGCCCTCTTTTTCAGAATTACAGATTATCGTATCACGTTTATGCTGATTATTCACTATTTTATTTCCAGTGAGTGTAGACAAGACAATTGCTTCAAATACATTAAACTTTGGATGGCATACAATAGTTTACAATTCACTGAAAGCAAAACCAAAGTTCTGATTTTAGTGTTTTAACAGGGTCAAGAAAGAGGGATCACATTTCCCCGGTTTTAGCATCTCTACACTTCACTTCAATTTTAAAATGCTGATTCATGTCTACCAGGCACAATCTGGTCTCGCGCCCCAATATATCAGTGACCTTCTCCTCCCTTACTCCCCACTAGAGTGCTCAGGACTTCTGATGAACTTCTATGGAGGGTTCCTCGTTGTCCCTATAGATCTAAGGGTGACCGTGCCTCTCTGTGATAGGCCCTAATCTATGGAATGGTCTCCCTTTCCACGTGAGCTTCTTCATTGGCCATTTAGAAATCTTCTTTGAAAACACATTTTATAGTCTCTAGAGTTTCAGGATCTTTGGTGATTGGACTATTAGTGATGAGCTTTGCAGATATACATTCCTGAAAATTGGTTGCGTGTACTCTCGTCGTACAAACTCACAGTTCAGCGTTCACTGAGCTTGAACTTTGGTATGTAGCGTAGTGTGGAAATTCTTCGCATGAGCATTTCCGGCCTGCTGCATTCAGATGCGAATGGAGCGTGAACTGTAGTGAGACCGCCCCTAAACTCAAAACTAAACCTAACCATTAATTCAAACCCCTTAATCAAACTCTAAATGACATGACCTGTAAAAGACTTGTTGTGTACCACAGAAATAAGACAAACATTGGAGTTTTGACCAAGCTTAATTTTAAGCCAAAACATTAAAGTAAAATGACTTACCATGATTTTACTGGGACAAAATGTTTTTAAACATATAGGCCCCTTTTTTGGACTCGCACTATTGGCATATATTTACAATTTTTATTAAAAATGCATGCTAGCTATTAAAATGGTATACTGGCTGTTATTTCAATGAAAATGGCACACTAGCTATAAAAAATGTAATACTGGCTACTATTATGAAAAATGGCATACTAGCACTTAAAATGTTATAGTCAAGTCAAGTCAAGTGGTTTTTAATGTCATTCAACCATATACAGTTATTACAGTACACAGTGAAACGAGACAGGACACAGACTAAATAACATACCTATATAAAATACCTATATATACCTACATACCTGTATAAAGTGCAAGTGCAAACATATGCAAAAAAAGTACGGGACAATACAAGAAATTTCTGACAATGAACAGGACAATAGACACAGTGAGAGACAGTAAGACAAAGTGAGAGACAATGAGAGACAGTGAGAGACACAGTGAGAGACAGTGAGACACAGTGAGAGACAGTGAGACACAGTGAGAGACAGTGAGACAAAGTGAGAGACAGTAAGACAAAGTGAGAGACAATGAGAGACAGTGAGAGACACAGTGAGATACAGTGAGACACAGTGAGACACAGTGAGAGACAGTAAGACAAAGTGAGAGACAATGAGAGACAGTGAGAGACACAGTGAGAGACAGTGAGACACAGTGAGAGACAGTAAGACAAAGTGAGAGACAGTGAGAGACAGTAAGAGACACAGTGAGAGACAGTGAGACACAGTGAGAGACAGTGAGACACAGTGAGAGACAGTGAGAGACAGTGAGAGACAGTAAGAGACAGTAAGACAAAGTGAGAGACACAGTGAGAGACAGTGAGAGACACAGTGAGAGACAGTAAGAGACACATTGAGAGACAGTGAGAGACAGTGAGACACAGTGAGATACAGTGAGACACAGTGAGATACAGTGAGACACAGTGAGAGACAGTAAGACAAAGTGAGAGACAGTAAGAGACACAATGAGAGACAGTGAGAGACACAGTGAGAGACAGTGAGACACAGTGAGAGACAGTGAGACACAGTGAGAGACAGTGAGAGACACAGTGAGAGACAGTGAGACACAGTGAGAGACAGTAAGACAAAGTGAGAGACAGTGAGAGACAGTAAGAGACAGTAAGACAAAGTGAGAGACACAGTGAGAGACAGTGAGAGACACAGTGAGAGACAGTAAGAGACACATTGAGAGACAGTGAGAGACAGTGAGACACAGTGAGATACAGTGAGACACAGTGAGATACAGTGAGACACAGTGAGACACAGTGAGACACAGTGAGAGACAGTAAGACAAAGTGAGAGACAGTGAGAGACAGTAAGAGACACAGTGAGAGACAGTGAGACACAGTGAGAGACAGTGAGACACAGTGAGAGACAGTAAGAGACACAGTGAGAGACAGTGAGACACAGTGAGAGACAGTAAGACAAAGTGAGAGACACAGTGAGACAAGTGAGAGACAGTAAGACAAAGTGAGAGACAGTGAGAGACACAGTGAGAGACAGTAAGAGACACATTGAGAGACAGTGAGACACAGTGAGAGACAGTGAGAGACAGTAAGACAAAGTGAGAGACAGTGAGAGACAGTAAGAGACACAGTGAGAGACAGTGAGACACAGTGAGAGACAGTGAGGGACAATGAGAGACAGTGAGACATAGTGAGACACAGTGAGAGACAGTGAGACACAGTGCAGCGCTGACCAGTAAACAGTAGTGCAAAAGATGCCAAATGTAAACATAACATACTATGAGACAGTGTTCTATGCACACAGCAGTTATTGAGGTAGCAGACAGTTATAAAGTG
>NC_068294.1:44847788-44870288 GCF_025860055.1 Xyrauchen texanus
CTAAGACATTTTCTCTGCGAACACAATCGATGTAGAACATTGTTCAGAGCCGCTGATCCAGAGTCAGCTTTTCTCATCTCATTCTCCCAGTTACAGGGGGTAACACGGAGCAGTTCGGCTGTATAAGTGCGTGAATTGAGCGAGTATTTCAGCCCGTGTATGACGTCATGGCCAGCGGAAGACGAGTCTTATAATGTCTCTGTCTAAACGCATTTACTGATTTTTTTAATGCACGTGTATTAACCGTATGTTGACCTCATATTACGCTACAAATTCAAAATGTGCATACACGTTAACCAGTTGATTGGCAGGTGATGTATCTAAAAGGTGATTGGCTCTTTTACCTGGTAGGTGGGACTTCCGTTCTACATCCATTGGCTGTTGGGTGCTCGAGCTTCTTGATTGGGCGTTCCAGTTTCTCCCATTCATTTAAGTACAAGTGACTGGTCTCTCTCTGCTAAATAGTCTCTGGCCTCACACTCTATAGAACTACAATACCCATCATGCACTACGTCTCCTCCACGAAGTTTCTCCAATACAGGGAAAGGAGAGGTGCACAAAAGAAACGCGTTACTTGTTTAAAAAGTATCTCCGATGTTATGGTCTAAAATAAAAAATATTGCGTTACTTGTTACTTGAAAAAGTAATCTGATTACATAACACAAATGACTTGTAACATTGGAGTTATTTATAGATATAGCCATGTTTAACAGGTAGGCGTGACCACTGAAGTTAGCGAGATGATAGGAGTGTGTCCAGTTCATTTTTACTTTAAATCTCCACTTTCACTTTCATTTTCAATTCCATATTCTTCTTCTTTTGCACAAAGAATGCAAAATGCCACCTACTGAGCAAGGACTTAAATATTGATGTTTCTCACCCACACCTATTATATCACTTCTGAAGACATGGATTAAACCACTGGAGTCATATGTGAAAGTGAAAGTGTAGATTTATAGTAGATGATGACTTAAATATTGATCTGTTTCTCACCCACACCTATCATATCACTTCTGAAGACATGGATTAGACCACTGGAGTCTTATCGATTACTTTCATGCTGCCTTTATGTACTTTTTGGAGCGTCAAAGTTCGGGTCACCATTCACTTGCATTGTATGGACCAACAGAGTTGAGATATTCTTCTAAAATCTTCTAAAGTCATACACATCTGGGATGGCACACGTCTCTTTATGGCATTGTAGTTTTTACGTCCTCTTCTGCAGATGAAACGTGAGGCTTTTAACCTTTTAGCCTTGCAATGCCATTGAGTAAATCCTGATGCTCTCCAGAGCCGCCATTTGAGATCTCACAGTCAACAAATAAGGAAAACCCCTCTGACTGTCCTCAACCGGGTCCTGTGGGTGAATAACATCATACCGTTGTGTGCGAAACATCATAATTTAGGCATTATATCCGTTACAGCATCATAAATAATCCATTCTAATGTCCTCAGCGCTATTGTTCTGTTCCCCACATTAAAACCAGATGGCAGCAGCTCAAACCCGTTTAAACACACACAGTGTTCTCCGCAACCGTGATCAGTGGTGTGTGTCGTTTTGGCCGAAATAAGAAACAAAAATGTTATTCCTGAACTGATGCTCAGTGTTGAAGCTGCATCAGAGAGGACGGTGAAGTATTTGCTGAACTATAGAAATGTGAAGCCACTAAATTTAGTGACTGGAAACTCTCTATTATCTGTAGTTGATTCTCAGATTGAACTTTATAAACCACAACAAAGTCCACCAGAGAGGCTGATGTCACCAGAAAGATCTGCAGCCCAAGAAATGAATCACCGCAATACTTGAACCATGACATAACCTCAACCAAAACACTTTCTGTGCAATCATCTCAAAGTACTAGTTTGGATTTTGATTCATTCCAGTGACTCGAGAAATTTCAGTCCCTACACCAAACAGGTTTATTCCCTGATTCGTTCAGAAATGCACCAGGTGAGAAATGAGCATCCTGTGTGTGTTGAGTGGGTCATTGAATCACTGATTCAACTGTTTCGTTCAAACAAGAGTCGTTCATGACCGAATCAATGGAAGTGAACCAGAACATTATATTCTATGTATATATATGTTTCAAATATATGTTTCAAAACATGAACTTAATACTACTCACAGCCTTAACACATCCGTTCATTTTGATTTGATGGACGCAGGCATGGATTGCGCCCACCCAAACACGTGTATTTGTTTTTGTTTACAAAACTGTTTAGAAATGTTCTCTATGCATGTGGACATAATATAAGCACATACAAGACAATCAAAACCTTCGTTTCATCCAAGTGTGACTTCCAAACATATGAAATCTCCTATTTCTGAGACGAGGGGCGGGACATGCGAGTGCTCGTTGTATTTTTCACTGGGAAACATGAACATATTTGTGCCTTTATACACAGCTATCAAACTTTGAGAAGCAAAAAACACTCTCTGAAGCAAAAGGCGTGATATTTGTATTACAGTATTTCCACTTGACAATATTTTAGCAGTCGCATGTCCGGTATCTTCCCTAGGCTTATTAACCTTGATACACAAATGATTCACTCTTTTGAGTCGGTTCTTATCAATGGATCGCTCAGACGGTATAGCAAAATGGTTTGAATTGTTTTACGATTCAGAATAATTTGGAGCGTACTGCTCCGCACTACAATTACAGGATTCTTCAGAACACATATGTGCCGTAATATGATGAAGTCGAATCATAGGCATTGTTAGACCCTTTTTACGAGGTCTTCAGCAACCTTAAAATTCCTCTCAGCCCCCCCTAAAAATCTGTGACTTTGCAAACAGCACCAAAGTGTTATATAAAGTGGCAGCCACATCGGTGTACTTGTTTGAAGTGCAAGCTTTTGTTGCATTTCCAGGAGTAGTGTGAAGTTCCTGCTGCTTCAAATGCTCCACTATTATCCCCGTCCCATTGAAACCCAAAATCACAGGACTTAATGACTACAGACCCATCGCTCTGATGTCTGTGGTCATGAAGTCATTTGAGAGACTGGTGTTGGCTCACCTGAAGGACATCTCTGGACCCTTTCTAGATCCCCTTTAATTGGCTTACTGAGCAAACAGGTCAGTGGATGAGGCCGTCAACAAGGGATTGCATCATATCCTGCAACATCTGGACAGACCGGGGACATATGCAAGGATCCTTATTGTGGACTTCAGTTCGGCTTTCAAACCATCATCCCAGACTAAATGACACCAACTCTCTGTTCCCACATCTATCTGCCAGTGGATTACCAGCTTTCTGACAGACAGGCAGCAGTTAGTGAGACAGGAAAACTCACTTCCAGCACCTGTACGATCAGCACTGGCGCATCCCAGGGATGTGTGCTCTCCCCAATACTCTTCTCCCTGTATACCAATGACTGCTTCGCCAAGAACCCCCCTGTCAAGCTCCTGAAGTTTGCAGATGACACCACTGTCATCGGCCTCATCCAAGAAGACGATGTGTCTGCATACAGAAGGGAGGTTGAACGGCTGGCTGTCTGGTGCGATCATAACAACCTGGAGTTGAACACGCCCAAAACGGTGGAGATGATGGTGGAGTTTAGGAGGAACACCCCAACATTGACCCCCCCTCCCCATTCTGAACAGCACTGTGGCAACTGTGGAGTCATTCATGTACCTGGGCACTACCGCAGCTCGCCTCAGTGCCAGCCTAATGTCTCTTTCGGAGCTCACAAGACATGACAGACTTGAGTCCCGAGGTGGGCAGGGTGCCATGGAAGACATCGCGTGGCCATCACGTTGGTCTGCCACCACTTGTTCAGCCCTTGGACAGACCTTGCATTTTTGTGGACAGGAGTCCCCCTATAACAAGTGTCCAGGCATGTCGTGGTTACGACAGATGCCTCCAAGTTAGGCTCGGGTGCCGTGTGCAACAGGCATGCTGCCGCCGGCTCCTGGATAGGACCGCCGCTGTGTTGGCATGTCAAACTGCCTCAAGTTGCTGGCAGTAATGCTCGCCCTGAGGAGGCTATTGCCGTCCAGGGCAACACGTGTTGGTCTGAATGGACAACACGGCGACAGTAGCATATATAAATCGCCAAGGTGGCTTACGTTCTTGTTGCATGTCGCAACTCACCCGCCATCTCCTCCTCTGGAGTCAGCAGAAACTGAGGTTGCTGCGGGACACTCACATCCAAGGCAGCCTGTGTGCTGTCGCGGCAGTTGACACTCAGGGGAGAGTGGACACTCCACCCCCAGGTGGTTAAGGAAGTCACCCTTGTGGCGACGTACTGGGGCTACTCGGTTACTGTTGTAACCTCCATTCCCTGATGGAGGGAACGAGACATTGTGTTCCTCTTGTCTCCTCCTCCAACCTCCAAAGTATGACAGCCGCATGTCCCCAGACGGATCGGAGGCAGTCTTCCGCCCCCTTGGCGGAATGAACATCCCGCCGCGTTTTCGGGAAACAGAAGGGGTCTCCCCCGCCCCTTGCAGCAGTTCTCCAGTTCCAGGCGGTCGGCCAGGAGCCCCTCTCCGTTCGCAGTTGGCGGTCTCATACCCTGCTGCATTTCAGCAGCTGGTAGGGGTCTCCTCCGCTCCTGGCAGCGGCCCTGACCGCTCCAGGCGGTCGGTTAGGAGCCCCTTCTCCCTTCGCGTTCGGCTGCCGTTCGTTCGCTCTCAGGCAGCCGGGCTCCTCTGTTTTCCGCTGAATGGCCTCGGCTGCTCCATTGGGGTGAATGGTATTGGCGAGGACTCGACTACGGCGTATCCCTCCTCCATCCCGGATTTCGGCACCGGTGTTAAGGGATTAATGGAAAGAAGGAGGCGAGAACCGGCTTGACAATATAAAATAATATTTTAATAAGGAACTGAAACAAAAAGACAAACACACACAGGTGTCGAACAGCTGTACGTAACTCTCTCTCTCTCTGTCATACTGCCGCTTCCAGTCAGCCTTTATCCCTCTCTGAGGCTTTATTAGCCTGATTAGGGGCCGGGTGTGTAGCATCACAACTTAGCCCCGCCCTACACCCTGTCACAGAAACATTACGTGCTATTCACAACTTTTGTTTTTATCTGTCAAAGTCAAAGTGTATTTATATAGCACCGTTTATACAACAGCCATGGACCAATGTGTTGTACAAAATCAGAAAATCTATAAACACATGATTCAACAGTCTAAAAACAGAAGGAGACATAGAAAGAACAAACCAAAACACTCATTAGACAACATTAAAAGCCTATGAGGAAAAAGTGAGTTTTTAGTAGTGATTAAAGAATTGGTAGTGCCAGTGCGGATCTGATGTGCAGGGGTAAGCTCTCCCAAAGTTTGGGACCAGCGTTGGCAAATGCACGTTCACCCCTTTGCTTTAATCTAGACCCAGGTTGAGTAAGAAGTCTTTGCATCACTGATCTAAGAGCTCTAGAGGGGTTATAGGAACACAGTAGAACAGAGAGATAAGTGGGGTTTAAGTTGTTCGGGGATTTATCAACAAGATCATTTTAAAATCAACTCTGAAATGATCCGGAAACCAGTGAAGCGAGGCTAAAATGGGCGTAAAATGTTCACGTATTTGAAGACCCTTCAGGAGTCTAGCTTCTGCATTCTGGACCATTTGGAGACGGACCAGAGTCATGGAGTTAATCCCACAGAGAATTACAGTAATGGAAGTGAGATGAAATAATCACACATGGACCACTCTTTCAAAATCTGTGTCATGAGGTCGATTACCACAGAAAATAATCTGGACTTTTCCATATTTTAAAGGCACCCTAGTTCAGCTCTGAGGTGTAAAACTGTTTTGGGTTCAGTGTTTAAACAGCAGTCGCTATAACACATGAGCCTGGAGTTGTGTTTTATTTAATCATTCCATGAAGAAAACAGACGTATGGAAAGTATAATGCAGTTTCCCATAGCGTGTGCCAACAGTCAGGCAATATAAACGTCCTGAAGTGATTTGCTGAACTTACCGTAAACGTCAATGATGTCAGTTTATAATACTAAGAATAAAACATGGTGTAAATACAGTGAATTATTAACGGCAGAGTTCAGGTTTGGACTGTGAACAAACCGTTTTACTGAACATTTGGAAGGGAATTAATATTCATGCAGAAGTGAACAGCGGCGCTTTATTCACGTGAGCTTTCTGAGACTCAAAAAGGAATTCTTTAAAGGAATGGCTCCCCCAAAAATCAAAAACTCTGTCATCATACACACACCCTCATGTCATTGCAAATTACTTTCTTTCCATTATGAGGACTGGGGTTGTCCTGCTCCAAAAACAATATACAAAAATAAACCATAAACGCACCATGAAGTAATCCACACTACTTTCTGAAGACCTTGTTTGCGCTGCTTTTGATGTCTGTGATGTCAAATGTAATTGGATTTTGAGTGCATAGGTTTTGTGACACATCTCGAGCACATTTAAATCAAATGAGATTTGAGAGCCAGAGATGACTTAAATGTCCGTCCACATTTACGTTTATTGTACAGAAAACAGCAGCATGGACATTCAGCTAAACATCTCTTCTTGTGTTCCACAGTGAAAGAAAGAAAATGTGGGTTTGGGACGACATGAGGATGACTAAATGACGACAGAATTTTCCTTTTTGGGTGAACTATCTCTTTAAGACTATATTTCAAATGAAGGTGTTCTCTTTATGTCTGAGCGATGACCTTTGACCTATACATGCAGTGCCACAGCTGCCAGCCGTGCAGGAAATCTTCCCTCTAATAATGTTGATTCGCAGTGTTTACTACCCGTTTCCTGAGATCAGAGTTTGTCTCTGTCATCACAATAATATTTCCAATCAGCTTTTGTTCAATTGCTTAATTGTTGGAGCAACATCGTGGCGTTGGTTTCTTTTAGACTTCTAAAGTCATGAAGGTCATTTCAGGCCCGCCAGAGACACATAACCCACAGGAAGATATTACGGCTCAGACGTTGCTCTTTCATTACTCACGTGATTTAATGGAGCACTTAATTAAAGTATGAACCTTGTCTCAGATGTTTCCAGGTCAAGGATGGGATGCTCGTTTTGGTTATTCAAAAGAAATACATTAAAAGTGCATTTACACAACAATGACTCGAATACACCTCTACTGTGATGACCGTGTTTTCAAGTAAATGCAAAAGGTCACAAAGATCCAATTTAGTACCTCTCCCTTCACACATACTTTGCTGGTCCCTACTGCGTAGGGCACCAACTCCCTAGGAGGGCATCATCTTACCCTACGAGGGCACCAACTCCCTAGGAGGGCACTATCTCCCTAGGAGGGCACCAACTCCCTAGCAGGGCACTATCTCCCTAGGAGGGCACTATCTCCCTAAGAGGGCACTATGTCCCTAGGAGGGCACCAACTCCCTAGCAGGGCAATATCTCCCTAGGAGGGCACTATGTCCCTAGGAGGGCACTATGTCCCTAGGAGGGCACCAACTCCCTAGCAGGGCACTATCTCCCTTGGAGGGCACCAACTCCATAGGAGGGCAATACCTCCCTAGGAGGGCACTATCTCCCTTGGAGGGCACCAACTCCATAGGAGGGCACTATCTCCCTAGGAGGGCACCAGAAAGTCTACCGGCAGCCCTTACTTGCACGTTATACAATATTCAAAGACCCAAAAGCAGTTGCGACACACAGACGATCGATTCACGCTCATATCACGCAAGTGTCGTAATTTAGCAATATTTCTGAGGTGGAAGAATGCTGTGCTACAAACATTGGGAATGTGATTGTCAAAGGACAGATTGCTATTAAATATAACACCCAATTATTCACTCTTGAAGATGATGTAACAGAACATCCATCCAGAGTCAAATTATATTTTACCGGCTTATTTTTAGAGTTTTTTGGTCCAATAATTAGTACCTCAGTTTTGTCAGAATTGAGTAGGAGGAGATTTCTGTCCATCCAATATTTGATTTCATTGATACACGCTGCTAATTTGGAGAATTGTGAATTTCTGTTGTGTTTAGGAGAAATTACCAGTGGAAACCTGATAATATCTCCCAGGGGAAGCATATACAAGGAGAAAAGCAGAGGCCCTAAAACTGACCCCTGTGGCACTCCATACTTTTGTTTGCTTTGACAATTCCTCATTTACACATACAAAGTGGTAGCGGCTTGATAAATAGGACCTAAACACTCACTTGGAGAATTGTGAAATCTCATCAGGTGACAAAAGTACTGATGAAGCTTTTCTTATTTGAGAAGCAGGTAAATCTTATGATCGAGAGAAGCTCTTTACAGATCTACTGACCTTTGTTTCTTATTTAGTCAAATAAAATCCTCAGCAGCTATTCAACATTGCTTTCATTTACATTTATGCATTTATCCAAAGGGACATACAGTGCAATTATTATAGGGACAATCCCCCCGGAGCAACCTGGATTTAAGTGTCTTACTCAAGGACACAATGGTGGTGACTGTGGGGATCGAACCAGCAACCTTCTGAGTACCAATGTATTATACAGAGCATTTATTATAGGGACAATCCCCCCGGAGCAACCTGGAGTTAAGTGCCTTACTCAAGGACACAATGATGGTGGCTGTGGGGCTTGAACCAGCGACCTTCTGACTACCAGATTACCAGTTATGTGCTTAGACCACTACACCACCACCACTCCACTTTCAGATGTTGGATTCCCTGTGAGAGACAGACTGCAGTCCAGTGTTTATATTATTTGCTGATGTTTGTTTGGAGAGACGGGTGAAATATGTTCTCGTTCTTCTCTCATTTCACGACACACAGAACCTCTCGCACCTCAAACATCTCCACCGCTCGAGCAGTCACGCCCAACAGGAAGTCAAACCTGATGCCGCATTGATTCCTCTCCGGTGTTTTCCTTTCATCTGTTTGCAACCGGTTCATGTGACACGAGTGTTGATGACGTCAGCACGCTCGCTGTCCTTCATTCTAATATTCCCAAACAAAGCATCCGCTCGGGAATCCTGCTGACATTTGGAAACAATCCCTGAGTGATTGGCTCTGATAGCATCATACATTCTACAGACTAATGGCTCACGAACGCATTCATCTAAACGATCATATCACTCGCTGTCGCTGCAGCTGCATGTGCAGGAATGTCTCATTACTGAATAATTAGCATCAGAAGTGAAAAGTTTAATGCCGTGAGTTTTTTCCCAGTTCAGATCGTGTTCAACTTTAGTTTCCTCAGTGCAATAAAGTCTTTCTCCAAAGAGAATTATTGTCTAATTATCATGACAAATGTGAGTTTGATTTTTTTTTGTTTATTTAATGAGTCTTTGTGTACTTTTGGCAATCGAAGTGTTGATGTGAAATTTAACTGAAAAAAAAAAAGAAACTAAGCTGAAATATGAATATTATATCCTTCGTCCTCTTTGGGTTAAAGCTGAAGGATGTCACTTTTCCAGCGTTAAAATACTTCCTCATATGCCATTTTAATATGCAGAGCTTAGGCTATTAGTAAGCCATCCATACGTTCATTTTCGTGAAAACAGTAAACACTGTGTCTCTGTGGGGCTAAAAAACAACCTGCTCAAGAGACACAATAACATTCACTCGACCAATGGCGTGAGTTGGAGGCGGGACTATCTGTTCGATCGATGGAGGACTGATATGGAAATCTGTTTGTAAAGTTTATATGGAGTTTATTTTTGCAATTCAATTCGGAGAAACGAGTGATACAGAAATTACACACTTCAGCTTTAAGCTCGGAAAACTTGTCCAGGTCATATTTCAAACCCCTAAAGTAAATTGTTAATGCAATCGTTGGCGGGTCCAAAGTGGGGCAGTATATCATGAAAAAAGTTTACGCTCAAAACGTTAAAGTCTCCATATACATTAGTCAGGCATATGAGGTATCGTTTGAAAACTTAGAGTCTGAACGTTTCAGAGATAACATCACTTCTGCATTTATGTTACTTAAAATAACAAAAATAGGCCTTAAACCATTTGCGTTTAAAATTAGCGCCCCCTAGAGGTCATGTGGTACTAATATTTATACGAAAATAAAAGTCCTTCACATAGCACATAAATGGGCAAGTCATATATCAAATGAAAGCTCTCAATCTCAGGAATGTGACTGTATAGTTTATTTTGTTTCCCTAATACCACAGTTTGAATAATATTCTAAAGAATTACAAAATTAACTATGATATTTGTAGGTCATCAAATACAAACGTCTCTTTTATGCACCGATAACTGCTGCTGTAACCTCAAAATAGCTAAAAAGTTGAAAAAAACTAAATGAGCCATTGTTGACTTGTCTGTGAGCTTGTTTACGTGAATAATCCAATGTTATATCTTAGATGTACAGAATGTAGTCCACTCAGAGGCCGAGATATTCAATGAAATGAGGGTGATGCTTGAACTGAACATTAGACTGAACGTCTATGGACAAGGGCATTTAGGGGTTAGAGCGCCACCTACAGCTCGCATCTGTATATTGTGATGGAAGGTGATAGAAGAAAAACTAATTTTTCTAGTGTTTTCTGCCATCTAGTGGAATAAAATGAGACTTTTCAAAGTGAAGTAACATTGCTGGCAAGGACGAAGACGATGACAAAGGAGTGAAGAACCCAAGTGCAGTTTTATGAAATAAACACATAAGGCTTGGCTTGGCTTGGCGTGGCATGGCGTGGCGTGGCCTGGCGTGGCGTGGCGTGGCCAACAAAGTTGCATTTACAAACAACACTAGACAGAGGACAATAGTAAACATGAGGGCTTAAATACATGACATGGGGACCATAAACCAGTGACAAACTAGAACTAATAACAAAATAATCAAACAATGAACCAATGAAAACGAGACACACGAACATGGAGGGAAACAGGAAATCATATGACAAGAACCAGGAACCGGACTTTTCAAAATAAAAGTCATGAAAACATCAATAAACATGAAGACACACATTAAACATTACAGTGAGGTAGAGTGAACAGAACCAGAATTAGCACAACAAAAAAACATTATTTTTATTTTAATTTTCTTACTTTATTTTTACTTTCTGTTTATCATCAGATTAGAAACACATAGAATATTATTTATGAATAATTTGAGTCTTTTATTTATTTATTTGGGCAGTTCTCTGAAAAATAAGTCCAATTGTTTGCAATTAGTCCACAGTGTGTGTGAATGTGAGCTTTTAAATATGAGTTTGAAAATGTAAGTTTAAGGGCAATAATATTGTGATTTCTTTTTTAATTCAGATCAGAAAATAGTTAATGGAAAAACTAATACTACCACGACATATAAATCTTTTACATAAAGTATTATTATAGTTTTTTCACATTAAAGTAATGAAGATTTGGGGAGAAAAATCTTAATTATCATGAACAATGCAAAAATCTTTAACTGAATCTTCCAGGTTCAGTACAAGTTCAGCTCAACTAACATTAAAACTAGTGATTGTGACTCAAAATGTGTTCCAGTGAGAGACTTCCAATGCAAGTCAATGGGGTTTAATCTGTAAACATTAAAATACTGATTCAAACTTATAGATACATAAACAATATGTGTGTTAACATGATTTTACTGTCATTAAATCACTTATAAACCACATCTGTGTGAAGATATAGACAATTATACTACTGTGTTGCCATGATGACGTAAAATGATTTCAACAATTTTACAGCTCAAATAATACACAAGTTTTAACAGGATGTGAGTATGTAAGTCATACTCACACTTTTTTGTGTGATGATCTACTTTTAAATGAGCAACTCAATCAGATCTACCAAGTAAAAAAACACTGTTTCATTTAAAATAAGAAAATGCTTGTTGGGACTACTGCATGTATCCCTACATGGAATTCATCTAATAATTAATAAAAAAATATATAATAATCTTCCATGTTGATATCATTCAGTTTTAACACTAAACCCAAAACACCTACAGCACAATAGATTACAATAGTCAGGGCATTTACCTTATTCTGATGACTTGCACTGAATGAATCAGACAGTTTTGCCTAATCCGGGCATTAGCTGCTGCTAGCTAGCCTCAAACACTGCTAGCTTTGGTAGCTAGCCTCAAACACTGCTAGCTTTGGTAGCTAGCCTCAAACACTGCTAGCTTTGCAATTTCGCGCTCTGTTTTCAGAAACCCTTGGAGGGCGCGAACCTCGTCGTCATGGCAACTGAATAAACAAAAATCTCGCCTGGTCAAAATTTACTCGTCAAGTTCAAGTCAGAAATAATTTATATATTGCTGTTATTTATATATTACTAATAATTATATACAATGTGATGTGGTCAAATAAATAATAATAATAATAATAATTTATATATTGCTGTTATTTATATATTACTAATAATTATATACAATGTGATGTGGTCAAATAAATAATAATAATAATAATAATTTATATATTGCTGTTATTTATATATTACTAATAATTATATACTGTCCAAGTTATTGGACAAAATGTATTTTGCTTTTATTCTATTTTATTTATTCTATATGATGCTTTGGCCACATTGTTTTTGAAACTCTCATGAAAATAAAGCCCATAGAATTGAATTGAAAAAATTTAAACTAAAAGAAGGAAAGACATTATATTTATTTGTTTAAAAATTTTACGAAAGCACATTTACATTTTGTGGGATCAGCATTGCCTTTGCGATCGACTGGTAGATCGCGATCGACGTATTGGGCACCCCTGATATAAGTGCTTTATAAAAATTATAAGCGTCACATTTCTGCCTTTAAACGCTCCCATTGACTTCCATTGACTTCCATTGACTTCCACTGTACGTGTCTCACTGGAACACACATTTGTGCTTTTTTGTAAAGAGTGGAAATACATTTTTGTGGTGATCAACATTATGCCACAAATGATGCTGGTTGAGCTTCACTTGTATTGAACCCAGAATATTCCTTTAATGGCTTCATATACTTTATGTAATATATATTTTGGGGTTAAATATGACCTGGACATGTTCTTCATGAGTCTTTTTACTTTCACAGGACGTTTTCTGTCACAAAAGTGAAACTTTCAGGCTCAAGGGTTTCTTAAAGTTTGTCAAAGTTTCTTAAGTTCCTCTTTTAAGAGGTTCTGCAGGTATCTTTTGTCTGTTCGCCGTCTGCTGGGCTCTGATAAAAAAATGAAAAAGCATCCGTGTGTTGAATATTCCAGGAGTTTCTGCCGAATTCAGGAAATGTTCATTTTGTCATGCGGAGTCTTTCAGGAGTCTATACGGCTTTATGGTAAGCAGCTTATATGATCTATTCATATGGACAGGACATCCACCTGTGTGCGGTCCAGTCTTTACTGTCTTATCACTTAATGGTCAGATCCATTGAGGCGGACATATTGGGGTGATAAGACTTAAAAGAAGCATCATTATCCCATCCGGGTGTTTGACTGAACTGGAGAGGTGAAACTGAGCCGAGGATGAGATTAGCGACAGCAGCGAGTTTGTTGAATGTGTTGAAATGTAGCAAAACTACAAGCTACAAACAAAAAGTATCAAACTACACTGAAGCTATTTATGGAGCATTATATTGAGTCATTTATTGCTTTGATCTCTCTATTTATTTGAATATCCAAACCGTTCATGATTATATGGATAGTTGCATCGTTGTTTTTCTCTGCTGTCACTATCAGAACAAACCTGAGACATATTTTTGGGTTGCATTAGTGAGTTAATACACATGAGAGATTATCCCTTGGATTTAAACTTTACATTACTCAGAAAGCTCTCTGTCACCTCCAGCCAAAAGTTTGAAGTCACATTTCATGCAGCTCTGTGTGAAATATATACAGGCACTGAGTCATATTTTCCCACAGATATGGCCGTAGTTCTTAAATCCCGGCGGTGCGTCTCAATCAGCTAATAAACATGATTACATAATGGCAAATGATTAGTGGAAATCATTACAGACAAACTCTGGCGTGTCACATGATCTGAGCGTTGCGGATGGACACGGTTGACTGCGATTAAAAGCGGAATTAAGTCATTTTAGCAAATGTGCTGGACTTGACAGCTGAACTTTGACCCCTCCTGGACTCCCCACTATGACTTCCAGCAGAATGTTCTTAAAGGAGCCGACACTATTTATTAGAAATACATTTAACAAAGCTCCAGAATGCGACTGCCATTTGTACTTTTCACATGCAGGTAAGATGTTTCGACTGACCCACATATCAGGAACGTCCCGAACGCTTGACCGAGCCACCACAAACAGCTGCTGTACGACAAACTCAACAACACAAGCACTTCATCCATGACGCATTCTGTCTCGCTGAGACACCTTTGTTTTTACGGCTCTTTCGAGGTCAACGCATGATTTACACAGCGATTGATGCAACAGAAGTTCAGCAGCTGTCAGCGGCTTCGCAGCGCATTTACTGCAATTCAGCCCAATACCTCTGAAACTCACCAGACCGACGGCTCACTACAGAGATGCTATCACATAAGAGTTAATTTAGTTGAAATCAAACATTATTCATGAAGAAGAAGCCATTGAATGCTCTCTGAGTCCATGCGTCGTCAGGAAACATCCACAGTTTACTCCCAAAATAAGAAATATAATCATGTTTCATGCTAAATTAAAAGTTTACCCCTTTATTTGTATTTATTTGTTAAGCATAAACCTCACAAACCATTGTCAAATTCTCAATAAACACAAACTTTAATGTACTTTTGCCCTTTCAAGTAACAGATGTGTTTTGTTTTGAGGATTTGGGGATATTTAATGTGTCGTACAATACATACATTAATGTTTTGTGAATAATACACTTGATTAAACATATTTGAATATGTAAAAAAGCTTGAGTTGAAATCTTGAATCAAATAGCAAAATATCAACATGAAAATAGCATGTTATGACTCTGAATATATCTTTGAAATGATATTACGATAACAGGTCAAACCATGAAGTTCCTCCGCACAGAAGAGCAGTCCCAAAACACAAATGAAAACTAGTTTTAGTTTTCAACAACAGAAATCGAAAGAGTACAATAAGTTTTACTGTCACTCGCAACAGTTTTGTTTTCCCTCACAATAGTTCCCTATCTGTCACTCGCTCATCATGTGTGTCGATGTAGTGACACTAGGGGTCGCTCTTGGGAGCACCAAACACCTCTGATCTTTGAGAAAAGGCCAATGGGAATTGGCGAGAGGAATTTGGATGCCACTCCCCCGGACATACAGATATAAAAGGAGCTGGCTCGCAACCACTCATTCAGATTTTTTCTTAGGAGCCGTTCCATTCACCTCTGTGTATGCTGTTGTATATATGGCACAATTCAGCGGTTTCTCCCCCTCGTGCAAAGATAATGCCCCTGGGCACTTCGATAGCTAAAAAGAGAGAGTATATTCCAAAAGAATGGCACTGACGGAGAGTGTCTTTTTAAAGATGCCTTTCCGTCTGCGTATAGTTCCTGGTTGCAGTCATTACCTCTCGGCCTCTGATGGCCATGATCGCTGTCTCACCTGTTTGTGCTACTGCCATGCAGAAACAGCGTTCGGGGATGGCTCATGCAAGAGCATGACCATGGCAATGTTGCAGTCGCAGCTTTCCTTCTTCAGGGGGAAAGCCACTCCAGTCGCTTCCCACCATGGTCCTTCTACCTACCCATTGACGGTTAGCGCTGAGGGCGATTTGGGGACCCCAATGGGAGTGGTTCTGCTGGGTAATCCCCCACGGACCTCCCATTCACCAGTACGCTCATTTGTCCTGGTTGAGTTCTGGGATGAGACAGGCGGCTCACCCCAGGGCGAGTTTGATGTCTCATTCAGGCTCGAGAGCAGGATGAACTCTTAATCGCAACATCGGAGAATGGGATGATCCAGTCGGACGTGGAGGACTCGACTGGGCTCCCACCTTCGGGTGTGGTCTCCCAGTCTGAGGCCGATACAAAGCTGGTGGCCATGCTTGCCCTCCACCCAGCTCTGAGCCTCTATAGCAGTACACCACGACAAGGTGGATGTAAGTCCCTCAGGAAGCATGACCTGATCATCCAGTTCTTTAGAGGCACGAGGAGGTTGAATCCTCCTAGGCCGCGCCTCATTTCCTCATGGGATCTCTCTGTGGTCCTGCTGAGCCTGCAGAGAACCCTGTTTGAGCTCCCAGAGTCAGTTGAGCTAAAGGCTCTCTCATTGAAAACTGCCCTCCTGACTGCGCTCACGTCCATCAAGAGGGTTGGGGAACTGCAGGCGTTCTATGTCAGCGACACCTGCCTGGAGCTCGGTCTGGCGTACTCTCGCGTGATCATTAGACCCCGACCGGGCAATGTGCCCAAAGTTCCCACGACCCCTTTTAGGGATCAGGTGGTGAGCTTGCAAGCGCTGCCCCAGGAGGAGGCACACCCAGCCATGTCGTTGCTGTGTCCAGTGAGCGCTTTGCGAATCTACTTGGACTGCACGCAGAGCTTTAGGCGCTCTGAGCAGCTCTTTGTCTGCATTGGAGGACAGCGGAAAGGGAGGGCTGTCTCCAAACAAAGGATCGCCCGCTGGGTTGTGGATGCCATCACTTTGGCGTACCAGGCCCAGGATGTGCCGCCCCTTTGGGACTACGAGCACACTCCACTAGGACATTGACCAATGGCGCATCTCTAGCAGACATCTGTAGAGCAGCGGGCTGGGCAACACCCAACCTTGAGCTGGTTTCATCCCGTGTGTTGTCAGGTACGAACAGGTAAGTGTGCATGGCAGCTGGCAATCATCAAAGGCAAAGTACATCGCATTTCCCTTCCCGGAGGGGAAGACGTGTGCTTTTTTCCCCCCATGCGAGTTCATGAGAGGGTGAACTCTGGATGTCTTTCCTCCTCATCCCTGTGGCAGGTGAATTTGGTGTCAAAATGTTATGCTGGCTCAGTATGTGTGCTAGTATGCCCTGTACTGGGGTAGGTGCTCCACATTTGCTGGTTGCCCGTGGGTAGTCCCGTGTGATGTATTTTCCAAGGTACAGTTTCTCAATAGTTTTGTGTTCCCTCACAATAAGTTTGCTATGGTTTTACTAAAATAACCAGATTTTAACCTTGATATTTGTAGTAGAACCATAGAACACGGTTTTAAAGTTCTTTTTCAAGTTCTTGCTCAATAATGTAGCTTTAATCATTATTTAATCATGTCTTGTTTACTGGTTCAAATATCTAAACATCTGATACTTGAAAATCAAATTACATAAACTATTTTGTCTTGTTTACAGAGAAATCAAACTAAATTTGGTAAGGTATACTAAAAAATCCAAATGGGGTTACGTTTTTTTAGCAGGCTAATGTTAACTAGTTAGCATGGTAATGTGATGAGGGCTAATTTACATGAACATTTACGCATTTGGCAGATGCTTTTATCCAAAGTGACTTACAGTGCACTTATTACAGGGACAATCCACCAGGAGCAACCTGGAGTTAAGTGTCTTACTCAAGGACACAATGGTGGTGACTGTGGGGATCGAACCAGCAACCTCCTGATTACCATGTATGTGCTTTAGCCACTACACCACCACCATTCTAATGCTAGATAGCATTAGCTAATGCTAATGCTAACAGCCGAAAAATTCTCAAAGCATAATGTGAAAGTCTGTGCAGTTATTTAAGTGCTCAACTGTGATTTTATAACATCTTTCCTAAGCGTTACTCCACTTCAATTATGTCAAGCGGTTCTGTGCGAAACAAAAACTTGATTTCATCGTTACTGCAGCCGTCCAAGAGCTACTCAAACAGATCTCTACGGCCCCGTCATTTTACTGAAACAAAAACCACCATTTCCCTTCAATATAAAGCCTGCCATTTAAAGCCAAGAGATATTTTTTCAAAGAGTAAACGTCTGGAGCTGATATTTATTTCTGCAGTTTCTGGCAAAATAAAGTTACACTGACTGACGATAAAACGGTGCCTGAATCTGGGCACAGATCCCTCTCAGACCGAAAGCACTCGAGGAAACTGAAATCAGAAGTAGATGTAACTCAGAGTTTTAAGAGAGCGAGCAGCTGACGTTGACAGACAGCTCTGATCCGGAACACCTGGAGCGAAATTCCCACAACTAACATGGGCAGTGCCAGGTGAGCTCCGGGAGGGTTTAAATGAAAACCAGCAATTCAGGAATCATCTTTGTGCCCATCTCACACAGCAGTTGATGAAACCCTCCCTAAACTGTCCTGTCAGGGAACAGGACTCCGGATTCGGGCACCTCCCTATTGGTCAGGAAGGAGCATAAAACTGCCAGCGTACTGCCGCAGGAATGTTGTATTTATCTACAACTACAGCAAGTGAGAAATTCGTCATTCTACACAACACAGAAGCACAAGATGAAAGCAAGAGGTTTGTAATTAAGAGACTGTGAGATGTTCCTTAGAGGAAACTAACTGTCCATAGCTCACAGATTTGTGCTGCCCAGGGCCGTAGCTAGTGGGGTGAAAGATGGTAACGATTCTAGGGGCCCAAAGTCCAGGGGGCTCCACAACAAAATCCAAACTGTATTTTTTAATAGAAAAAGTGCCCAGATTACCTTGCTACGGCCCTGGTGCTGCCTTTAACACATGCATCATCCTAAAATGACTTCAAAAGTGCCATTCGTGAAAAAGAGCACAACAGCATTGGTTCCAGCAATATTTAGCCCATTAATTTTGAAAAAACAAAAAAACAAAAAACAGCTATGAGGTAAATCACATTACTTTGATTTGAAGATCTTACAGTCAGACACAGAAAGTCTGAGAGACGATGCATTACTAAGTGGTTGCTCGGGTGTTCTGGTTGGTTGGTGAGCATTTCTATGATGCCCTAGCTGGTTGCTAGGCTGTTCTGCCTGGTTGCTAGGCATTTCTATGATGTCCTAGCTGGTTGCTAGGCTGTTCTGGTTGGTTGCTAAGCATTTCTATGATGCCCTAGCTGTTTGCTAGGGTGTTCTGCCTGGTTGCTAGGCATTTCTATGATGTCCTAGCTGGTTGCTAGGCTGTTCTGGTTGGTTGCTAAGTATTTCTATGATACCCTAGCTGGTTGCTAGGGTGTTCAGCCTGGTTGCTAGGCATTTCTATGATTTCCTAGCTGGTTGCTAGGCTGTTCTGGTTAGATGCTAAGCATTTCTATGATGCCCTAGCTGGTTGCTAGGGTGTCCTGCCTGGTTGCTAGGCATTTCTATGATGTCCTAGCTGGTTGCTAGGCTGTTCTAGTTAGTTGCTAAGCATTTCTATGATGCCCTAGCTGGTTGCTAGGCTGTTCTGCCTGGTTGCTAGGCATTTCTATGATGTCCTAGCTGGTTGCTAGGCTGTTCTAGTTAGTTGCTAAGCATTTCTATGATGACCTAGCTGGTAGCTAGGCTGTTCTGCCTGGTTGCTAGGCATTTCTATGATGTCCTAGCTGGTTGCTAGGCTGTTCTGGTTGGTTGCTAAGCATTTCTATGATGCCCTAGCTGGTTGCTAGGCTGTTCTGCCTGGTTGCTAGGCATTTCTATGATGTTCTAGCTGGTTGCTGGTTGCATGGGGGCAGTGGTGGCTCAGTGGTTGAGGCTCAGGGTTACTGACCAGAAGGTTGGGGGTTCAAGCCCCAGCACCACCAAGATGCTACTGTTGGGCCCTTGAGCAAGGCCCTTAACCCTATCTGCTCCAGGGGCGCTGTCTCATGGCTGACCCTGCACCCTGCACAGCTTAGCTGGGATATGTGAAAACTAATAAATTTCACTGTATATATGCAAAAAAACTGTGTGTATAATGTGTGACCAAAATAAAGGACTCTAAAGGACTCACTCTTGCTAGGCTGTTCTAGTTAGTTGCTAAGCATTTCTATGATGCCCTAGCTGGTTGCACAGCTGAATAGTAAACCCTTACCAAAACAACAATATTACATAGCAAGTTAGCCGAGCACTAGTGTGGATTACAGACGTAAAATGAACGTTTGTAAAAATAAATCCATCTCAAACAAAGAGGTTTTGCTTTCGCAGTGAAGAAAACAGCGTCTTCTCAACATGGCGACAACGCTAACCCAACTCATCCTGGCCTCGGCTGTATCTGTGTTTGTTTGAGGGTAAAGTTGCCCATAGGCGGGCATTATGCAAATGTGTTACATAGTGACTTAGATACTTTACGGAAGAAATGTCTGGCCTTTAAAAAGAAGGACTAGACGAGTTGATGATGAATAAAGCCATGACCTGAGTCTCTACTCTCCAGCACATCACTTACATTTTACTGATATTTGCTTTATAATGTATTATGCACATATTTCCATTTCACAAAACCATTTGTGTTCAACACAAGCGAGTCTCTGCTAAACTGCAATGACTTCCCTGATAGGGAGTCCATCATTACCATCAAACTCAACGCAACGGAAACCGAGTGCAATCAATTTGATTTAACTATAAAATAAATGTTTGTTGTTGGACACCAATTTTACGTTTAAATAACCATAATTTATGAAATCCTATATAATGATAGAAATGATATTTTAAAAGAACAATAACTATAATGGGAATATAACAAAGAACCCTTTATATTTATCTAATATAATGTACAGAAATGTATTTTGATGTCCAGAGGAAGGAATGTGTTTTCCTGCAGAATTTCTTCCTCTTACTAGTTTGAGTGGTTTAAATCTCCTGAAATTATTTCAAATGGAACATTTATATCACTAATATAGCATATATTTATATATCATTTTTTTTATAAATTGACAAAATAAAATTCAAATTGTTCATAATTATATATTTTAATAAAATGTAAAACAAATACAATTTCAGTTTTTCATAATTATATATATATATATTAATAAAATGCACAAAATTAAATTAAATTTTTTCATAATTTTCATAAATAGTAAACATTGTTCAAGTCAGACTCATGTTTGTGTGATGAAAAGAGTCTCAGACGAGGTAAAGCATCGTCTTTCATATTGAATCACTCGTTTGCTCGGTGTGGATGTGTTCCAGATGTCCTCAGATTCATTGACGTGAGTGATTCAGATCAGACTCGGATCACTATGACGACATGGTTTTCTCGTTGCCCTGTGCGGTCTTTGGCGTTGAAGACTCCAAACCCTGAACTGTCAACACAGCAGATTGTCTTTCCCTTTTCAAGTGTTTTTAAAGTGTCCACCTCAAATCCCAGAATTCACAGCTCAATCTCATGTGCACCGAAGCTCTCAGATGTGGAAATGAATTGGTTTTGGTTTATAAAAATGAAGACGTTAAGAAAATGAAAGCGGCAGCTGTGGTCAGAGATGAAATATGGTCTATTGTTTAGAGACGTTGAGCAGGATCTGCACAGATACATCACAACGGTTGAACAAACATTTCTGTAGCGCCCAAGACTATTTGTCTTTCAGTGACTCAATCGTGTTTTTAGTCACGATGAGACGTTCAGATAAACCTCGTGAGAAACAAAACTTAGAAAAATGTCGCTGGTAATCACATTAAAGTCAGGATCAAACTCTGAACACAAACATAATACATACAGTACATAAATGTGTCGGCATTAAGGACATACTTATTAATATTATGCCCGTACCCAAACCCCTTATCGAAACCTAACCCATCAGTAGAGTGTGTAAACATGACAAGCTGTTGTGTGTGACAGAAGCATGACGCGTGAGAGCATGTTGCATGTGTTGGGCGTGAGAGCGTGTTGCATGTGTTGGGCGTGAGAGCGTGTTGCATGTGTTGGGCGTGAGAGCGTGTTGCATGTGTTGGGCGTGAGAGCGTGTTGCATGTGTTGGGCGTGAGAGCGTGTTGCATGTGTTGGGCGTGAGAGCGTGTTGCATGTGTTGGGCGTGAGAGCGTGTTGCATGTGTTGGGCGTGAGAGCGTGTTGCATGTGTTGAGGCGTGAGAGCGTGTTGCATGTGTTGGGCGTGAGAGCGTGTTGCATGTGTTGGGCGTGAGAGCGTGTTGCATGTGTTGGGCGTGAGAGCGTGTTGCATGTGTTGGGCGTGAGAGCGTGTTGCATGTGTTGGGCGTGAGAGCGTGTTGCATGTGTTGGGCGTGAGGCGTGTTGCATGTGTTGGGCGTGAGAGCGTGTTGCATGTGTTGGGCGTGAGAGCGTGTTGCATGTGTTGGGCGTGAGAGCGTGTTGCATGTGTTGGGCGTGAGAGCGTGTTGCATGTGTTGAGCGTGAGAGCGTGTTGCATGTGTTGGGCGTGAGAGCGTGTTGCATGTGTTAGGCGTGAGAGCGTGTTGCATGTGTTGGGCGTGAGAGCGTGTTGCATGTGTTGGGCGTGAGAGCGTGTTGCATGTGTTGAGGCGTGAGAGCGTGTTGCATGTGTTGGGCGTGAGAGCGTGTTGCATGTGTTGGGCGTGAGAGCGTGTTGCATGTGTTGGGCGTGAGAGCGTGTTGCATGTGTTGAGCGTGAGAGCGTGTTGCATGTGTTGGGCGTGAGAGCGTGTTGCATGTGTTGGGCGTGAGAGCGTGTTGCATGTGTTGAGCGTGAGGCGTGTTGCATGTGTTGAGCGTGAGAGCGTGTTGCATGTGTTGGGCGTGAGAGCGTGTTGCATGTGTTGGGCGTGAGGCGTGTTGCATGTGTTGGGCGTGAGAGCGTGTTGCATGTGTTGGGCGTGAGAGCGTGTTGCATGTGTTAGGCGTGAGAGCGTGTTGCATGTGTTGGGCGTGAGAGCGTGTTGCAT
>NC_068294.1:44875288-44882788 GCF_025860055.1 Xyrauchen texanus
AGATAACCACTAGATGGTGCCATAAACATGTGAAATGTTCATACTATAGTTTGTGTGACTCGTCAGCGTGAACAGCGAGTGAAACAGGAGCCGTCAAACGTTGTGTATCATATTTATAACACACGCTGTTATAGGGTTAAAGGAATATTCCGGCTTCAATCCCAGTTTAGCTCAGTTGACAGCATTTGTGGCCTGATATTGATTACCAATTTTTTTTTTTTTTTTGACTCGTTCCTCCTTTTCTTTAAAAAAAAAAAAAGCAAAATCGAGGTTACAGTGAGACACAATGGAGCCAATTCTTCTGTTAAAACTTGTGCATTATTTGATATGCTAAGCAGCTTAAATCATAAATTTTACAGCCATTTTAAGGTGTGTTGACATTGCATCGTCATGGTAACTAAGTTGTTAAATTATCTATAAGTTTCCACAGATGTGGTCAGTGAGTGTTTTAATGACAGTAAAATCATGTTAAGACACATATTGTTTATGTCTTGTGTCACTGAGTATTTGAACTCATATTAAACCTGAAATATTCATATATAAAACATGCAAAATAGTGAGCTCATGCGACATACTACTCTTTGAAATGCTACATACTAATCCATATACTCATTTTAAAAGATTATATACATGCTACGTAGTATGCAGTACTAAACCAATATTCTTTACTTCATTATTGGGACACCCTGATTGTGTCTTTATCATCTTAGACTGAGGGATGAATAATGCTCAAACATCATCAATATGATCAGTGATGTTGAATGTCTCAGTAAGACGCCTCAGAAAGACTCTCGCTCTCGGCCAATCATGTGAGCTTTTAGACACGCATCACTGCAGAGCATTGTGGCCTTGTGGGGGTGTTGTCATTGAGAATGATGCGGATCAGTGATGTCATCAGTAATGGGGTGGGCGGAGCTCAATCTGTGATGCCAGCTGGTGTGTTAATTACTCAGGTGGCATGAAACCCCTAAAACACACACACACACACACACACACACACACCTTAGTGGGTGAAAGATGCCACACAACACAGTTAATTATGAGTTTGAAGGACTTTTTCATTTACATTAGTACTAAGTTAACTTAAAGTATAGACATGTTACAATATTATGACCATGATTTTACTCTAGTAATATTACAGTAACCATGATTTTACTACAGTTATATTACAGTAACCGTGATTTTACTCTAGTAATATTACAGTAACCATGATTTTACTACAGTAATATTACAGTAACCGTGATTTTACTCTAGTAATATTACAGTAACCATGATTTTACTACAGTAATATTACAGTAACCGTGATTGTACTGTAGTAATATTACAGTAACCATGATTTTACTACAGTAATATTACAGTAACCGTGATTGTACTCTAGTAATATTACAGTAACCATGATTTTACTACAGTAATATTACAGTAACCATGATTTTACTACAGTAATATTACAGTAACCATTATTGTACTCTAGTAATATTACAGTAACCATGATTTTACTCTAGTAATATTACAGTAACCATGATTTTACTACAGTAAGATTACAGTAACCATGATTTTACTCTAGTAATATTACAGTAACCATGATTTCACTACAGTTATATTACAGTAACCGTAATTTTACTCAAGTAATATTACAGTAACCATTATTATACTCTAGTAATATTACAGTAACCATGATTTTACTACAGTAGTATTACAGTAACTGTGATTTTACTCTAGTAATATTACAGTAACCATGATTTTACTACAGTAATATTACAGTAACTGTGATTTTACTTTAGTAATATTACAGTAACCATGATTTTACTACAGTAATATTACAGTAACCGTGATTGTACTCTAGTAATATTACAGTAACCATGATTTTACTACAGTAATATTACAGTAACCGTGATTTTACTACAGTAATATTACAGTAACCATTATTGTACTCTAGTAATATTACAGTAACCATTATTTTACTCTAGTAATATTAGTCACCATGATTTTACTTTCATAATATTACAGTAACCATTATTGTACTCTAGTATTATTACAGTAACCATTATTTTACTACAGTAATATTACAGTAACCATGATTTTACTTTAGTAATATTACAGTAACCATGATTTTACTACAGTAATATTACAGTAACCGTGGTTTTACTCCAGTAATATTACAGTTACCATTATTGTACTCTAGTAATATTACAGTAACCATGATTTTACTTTAGTAATATTACAGTAACCATGATTTTACTACAGTAATATTACAGTAACCGTGGTTTTACTCTAGTAATATTACAGTAACCATGATTTTACTACAGTAATATTACAGTAACCGTGATTGTACTCTAGTAATATTACAGTAACCATGATTTTACTACAGTAATATTACAGTAACCGTGATTGTACTCTAGTAATATTACAGTAACCATGATTTTACTACAGTAATATTACAGTAACCATGATTTCACTACAGTAATATTACAGTAACCGTGGTTTTACTCTAGTAATATTACAGTAACCATGATTTTACTACAGTAATATTACAGTAACCATGATTTTACTCTAGTAATTTTACAGTAACCATGATTTTACTACAGTAATATTACAGTAACCATGATTTTACTCTAGCAATATTACAGTAACCATCATTTTACTACAGTAATATTACAGTAACCATGCATTTACTCTAGTAATATAGTAATATTTATTTAATTATTTTATTGTGTGGGTGTTATGAAGTGGGAAGTCAGGAGAAGGCAGACGGGAGGTGCGGATCCAACTGCGGTTTTATTCAACAAGCATAGACAAACACGGGAACAAATGAAAAGTCCACGATGGGAAAAAACAAACTCAAACACAAAATAACATACAGCAGAACATAGGTTAATAAAACATCCACAAAGGGTAAGGTTTCCACGAACGAACACGAATGACAAGAGTATGCTAACATGGGCACGAACATGAATACGTGAACATTCAACAATCGACAATGACTGAACAAAGAACCAGGGTTTAAATACAGAGAGGAACACCAATCATAAAAAGAAACTACAAAGGACTACAAAAAACAAACAGGAAACAGGAACTAAACTAAACTTCAACATAAAACCACAAAAACAAAAGACAACAGTGAACATGACTGAGAAGTCTATGGGGTTTCACTCCTTCAATAGAAGTCTATGGGGTTTCACTCCTTCTATATAAGTCTATGGGGTTTCACTCCTTCAGTAGAAGTATATGGGGTTTCACTCCTTCAGTAGAAGTCTATGGGGTTTCACTCCTTCAATAGAAGTCTATGGGGTTTCACTCCTTCAATAGAAGTCTATGGGGTTTCACTCCTTCAATATCAGTCTATGGGGTTTCACTACTTCAATAGAAGTCTATGGGGTTTCACTCCTTCAATATCAGTCTATGGGGTTTCACTACTTCAATAGAAGTCTATGGGGTTTCACTCTTTCAATAGAAGTCTATGGGGTTTCACTCTTTCAATATCAGTCTATGGGGTTTCACTCTTTCAGTATCAGTTTATGGGGTTTCACTCCTTCAGTAGAAGTCTATGTGGTTTCACTCCTTCAATAGAAGTCTATGGGGTTTCACTCCTTCAATAGAAGTCTATGGGGTTTCACTCTTTCAGTATCAGTTTATGGGGTTTCACTCCTTCAGTAGAAGTCTATGGGGTTTCACTCTTTCAGTATCAGTCTATGGGGTTTCACTCCTTCAATAGAAGTCTATGGGGTTTCACTCTTTCAGTATCAGTTTATGGGGTTTCACTCCTTCAATAGAAGTCTATGGGGTTTCACTCCTTCAATAGAAGTCTATGGGGTTTCACTCTTTCAATAGAAGTCTATGGGGTTTCACTCCTTCAATAGAAGTCTACGGGGTTTCACTCCTTCAATAGAAGTCTATGGGGTTTCACTCCTTCAATAGAAGTCTATGGGGTTTCACTCTTTCAATAGAAGTCTATGGGGTTTCACTCCTTCAATAGAAGTCTATGGGGTTTCACTCCTTCAATAGAAGTCTATGGGGTTTCACTCCTTCAATAGAAGTCTATGGGGTTTCACTCTTTCAGTATCAGTTTATGGGGTTTCACTCCTTCAGTAGAAGTCTATGGGGTTTCACTCTTTCAGTATCAGTCTATGGGGTTTCACTCCTTCAATAGAATTCTATGGGGTTTCACTCTTTCAGTATCAGTTTATGGGGTTTCACTCTTCAATAGAAGTCTATGGGTTTCACCTTCAATAGAAGTCTATGGGGTTTCACTCTTTCAATAGAAGTCTATGGGGTTTCACTCCTTCAATAGAAGTCTATGGGGTTTCACCTTCAATAGAAGTCTATGGGGTTTCACTCCTTCAATAGAAGTCTATGGGGTTTCACTCCTTCAATAGAAGTCTATGGGGTTTCACTCCTTCAATAGAAGTCTATGGGGTTTCACTCCTTCAATAGAAGTCTATGGGGTTTCACTCCTTCAATAGAAGTCTATGGGGTTTCACTCCTTCAATATAAGTCTATGGGGTTTCACTCCTTCAGTAGAAGTCTATGGGGTTTCACTCCTTCAGTAGCAGTCTATGGGGTTTCACTCCTTCAGTAGAAGTCTATGGGGTTTCACTCTTCAGTATCAGTCTATGGGGTTTCACTCTTTCAATAGAAGTCTATGGGGTTTCACTCCTTCAATAGAAGTCTATGGGGTTTCACTCCTTCAATAGAAGTCTATGGGGTTTCACTCCTTCAATAGAAGTCTATGGGGTTTCACTCTTTCAATAGAAGTCTATGGGGTTTCACTCCTTCAATAGAAGTCTATGGGGTTTCACTCCTTCAATAGAAGTCTATGGGGTTTCACTCTTTCTATATAAGTCTATGGGGTTTCACTCCTTCAATATACAATAAGTCTATGGGGTTTCACTCCTTCAGTAGAAGTCTATGGGGTTTCACTCCTTCTATATAAGTCTATGGGGTTTCACTCCAGTAGAAGTATATGAGGTTTCACTCCTTCAGTAGAAGTCTATGGGGTTTCACTCCTTCTATATACGTCTATGGGGTTTCACTCCTTCAGTAGAAGTCTATGGGGTTTCACTCCTTCAATAGAAGTCTATGGGGTTTCACTCCTTCTATATAAGTCTATGGGGTTTCGCTCCTTCAGTAGAAGTCTATGGGGTTTCACTCCTTCTATGTACGTCTATGGGGTTTCACTCCTTCAATAGAAGTCTATGGGGTTTCACTCCTTCAGTAGAAGTCTATGGGGTTTCACTCCTTCAGTAGAAGTCTATGGGGTTTCACTCCTTCTATATACGTCTATGGGGTTTCACTCCTTCAGTAGAAGTATATGGGGTTTCACTCCTTCAGTAGAAGTCTACGGGGTTTCACTCCTTCAGTAGAAGTCTATGGGGTTTCACTCCTTCTATGTACGTCTATGGGGTTTCACTCCTTCAATAGAAGTCTATGGGGTTTCACTCCTTCAGTAGAAGTCTACGGGGTTTCACTCCTTCAGTAGAAGTCTACGGGGTTTCACTCCTTCAGTAGAAGTCTATGGGGTTTCACTCCTTCTATGTACGTCTATGGGGTTTCACTCCTTCAGTAGAAGTCTATGGGGTTTCACTCCTTCAGTAGAAGTCTACGGGGTTTCATTCCTTCAGTAGAAGTCTATGGGGTTTCACTCCTTCTATGTACGTCTATGGGGTTTCACTCCTTCAGTAGAAGTCTATGGGGTTTCACTCCTTCTATGTACGTCTATGGGGTTTCACTCCTTCAGTAGAAGTCTACAGGGTTTCACTCCTTCAGTAGAAGTCTACGGGGTTTCACTCCTTCAGTAGAAGTCTATGGGGTTTCACTCCTTCTATGTACGTCTATGGGGTTTCACTCCTTCAGTAGAAGTCTATGGGGTTTCACTCCTTCTATATACGTCTATGGGGTTTCACTCCTTCAGTAGAAGTATATGGGGTTTCACTCCTTCAGTAGAAGTCTATGGGGTTTCACTCTTTCAATAGAAGTCTATGGGGTTTCACTCCTTCTATATAAGTCTATGGGGTTTCACTCCTTCTATGTACGTCTATGGGGTTTCACTCCTTCAGTAGAAGTCTACGGGGTTTCACTCCTTCAGTAGAAGTCTATGGGGTTTCACTCCTTCTATGTACGTCTATGGGGTTTCACTCCTTCAGTAGAAGTCTATGGGGTTTCACTCCTTCTAGTAGTACAGTCTATGGGGTTTCACTCCTTCAGTAGAAGTCTATGGGGTTTCACTCCTTCAATAGAAGTCTATGGGGTTTCACTCCTTCAATAGAAGTCTATGGGGTTTCACTCCTTCAGTAGAAGTCTATGGGGTTTCACTCCTTCAATAGAAGTCTATGGGGTTTCACTCTTTCAATAGAAGTCTATGGGGTTTCACTCCTTCAATAGAAGTCTATGGGGTTTCACTCCTTCAATAGAAGTCTATGGGGTTTCACTTTTTCAATAGAAGTCTACGGGGTTTCACTCTTTCAATAGAAGTCTATGGGGTTTCACTCCTTCAATAGAAGTCTATGGGGTTTCACTCCTTCAATAGAAGTCTATGGGGTTTCACTCCTTCAATAGAAGTCTATGGGGTTTCACTCCTTCAATAGAAGTCTATGGGGTTTCACTCCTTCTATATAAGTCTATGGGGTTTCACTCCTTCAGTAGAAGTCTACGGGGTTTCACTCCTTCAATAGAAGTCTATGGGGTTTCACTCTTTCAATAGAAGTCTATGGGGTTTCACTCCTTCAATAGAAGTCTATGGGGTTTCACTCTTTCAATAGAAGTCTATGGGGTTTCACTCTTTCAATAGAAGTCTATGGGGTTTCACTCCTTCAATAGAAGTCTATGGGGTTTCACTCCTTCAATAGAAGTCTATGGGGTTTCACTCTTTCAATAGAAGTCTATGGGGTTTCACTCTTTCAATAGAAGTCTATGGGGTTTCACTCCTTCAGTATAAGTCTATGGGGTTTCACTCCTTCAGTAGAAGTCTATGGGGTTTCACTCCTTCAGTAGAAGTCTATGGGGTTTCACTCCTTCAATATAAGTCTACGGGAGTTTCACTCCTTCAATAGAAATCTATGGGGTTTCACTCTTTCAATAGAAGTCTATGGGGTTTCACTCCTTCAATATAAGTCTATGGGGTTTCACTCCTTCAGTATAAGTCTATGGGGTTTCACTCCTTCAATAGAAGTCTATGGGGTTTCACTCCTTCAATATAAGTCTATGGGGTTTCACTCCTTCAATATAAGTCTATGGGGTTTCACTCCTTCAATAGAAGTCTATGGGGTTTCACTCCTTCAATATAAGTCTATGGGGTTTCACTCCTTCAATATAAGTCTATGGGGTTTCACTCTTTCAATAGAAGTCTATGGGGTTTCACTCCTTCAATATAAGTCTATGGGGTTTCACTCCTTCAATATCAGTCTATGGGGTTTCACTCTTTCAGTATAATTCTATGGGGTTTCACTGCTTCAATAGAAGTCTATGGGGTATCACTCTTTCAATAGAAGTCTATGGGGTTTCACT
>NC_068294.1:44887788-44930288 GCF_025860055.1 Xyrauchen texanus
CTTATATCCCCTCCGGACTCAGATAAGTAACTGATGAAACAGATATGTGGAGATGGGGAGGTGGAGGGATGCCAGAAGGCTTGATGCCACATAGAGGTACGCTGCTGTTTATATACGCAAATTATATAATTACATGTATAATAACCCTTAGACTAACCCAAATCTCACCATTTGAAACTACATTGAGTACAGTAAAGAAACACACACACACACACACACACACAACAAACTAAACATTCAGCACTTTTTCTGTGGTGGAATTCTGTGTGATTCTCCAGCGCCTGAATGAGCTGCTGCCATCTAGTGTTCACTGTTGAAAGTGCCACATTTACTGCAAACTTGTATTATTATTATTATTATTATTATTATTATTATTATTATTATTATTATTATTATTTTCATTTAACCTTTATTCAAACCAGTTTGTCCTTTGAGATTTAAACCTCTTATTTGAGAAAGACGTGCATGACCAAAACTAACACCAAATGTAACAAATGTAAAACAAGGGACATTATGAAATACAAAATACTAACTATACATTAAAACACTGACTCTGGCTATAATGTCTATTTTATTCATGTAATTAATGTCTATTTGTGTTTGGCTGCACATGCAAAAGTCCTGTTTCTAAACTCCGTCTCGTCTTATTTCTACTCAATAAATATACTTCACCCGCTGATGCAGAGAGAGTCACAGAAAAGCATCTAAAAGACGTTTATTAAAGCCACAGTACAGTATATTGCAGTTTAGTGCACTACAAGTGTACAGTATGTGCCATACGCGTGTGCACGTAAAACAAACATTCATATTTAGACCTGCTACCTCTGCAAACTCATGTGTTGAAGATGAAAAGCACTACTGCTGCTGGTATCATCTGGATCGTTCGGAGGTGCAGCTGTGATGTGATCTTCATGTGTATTGTATTTGGAAGACACACAATCACACACGCTCAAAGACTCAGGGTTTGAGGTTTGGCAATGCTTCTGATCAAACATCTGTGAAGTGAATGATTCTTTAAAGATGAGCATTATTCATCTGGAGCGGTGGACACATTCAGAAAGTCAAATGAATCATTCACTCTGTAAGCAACTCAGAGCGCATTAAAAATCACGCAGCTGTGCTCATCACATGCAGTGTGGCAACAGGGTGTTCTGGGGGGATGTTCACGGTTTAAAGATTCAGGGTAAACAGATCCACGTTCAGAATCATCCAGAATTCACCGGCATCGATCAACTAATGGACTTTCACTCTTGATCACAACAACACACAGATTCACAAGAGTTCATTGTAAAAGGGATTATAAAAGACTACAATGTTATTACAACTCTCTCAAGACGAGGTTGTTTGTTGTTAGCAGACCTGCGGATCACACTAGGATTCTAGCACGAGACATCTTACACCTGCTCGTCATTTATAATGTTAATTAGGCAACATCTGACCTCAGCTTGTCAGCGAGCTAGTGCACTAACATTCATGTACGCAGGGTAATCCCGTGCCTTTTGTGTGCCTGGATACAAAATCTGTCATTAAAGATTTCAATTTATTTGAAAATTCAAATCGTCTGATCAAAGAGACGTACAGTATGAGAGATATGTTCTCCAGAGCTGCTCTCCTCACAGATGTTAGGGCGCTCTGGGTGGTTGTTAGGTGTTTTTAGGGCATTCTGGGTGGTTGCTATGTGGGTGTTAGGCTGTTTTAGGTGGTTGCTAGATGGTTATTAGATGGTTGTTAGGGTGTTCTGGGGGGATGTTCTTGGTTGTTGCAATGTGGTTGTTATGATGTTTTGGATGGTTGGTAGGACATTCTGGGTGGTTGCTAGGTGTTTATTAGGCTGTTCTAGGTAGTTGTTAGGGTGTTCTGAGGCAGTGTTCTGTGGTTGTTAGGCTATTCTGGGTGGTTGTTCTTGGTGTTTGCTATGTGGTTGTTAGGCTGTTCTGGGTGGTTGTTAGGCTGTTCTGGGTAGTTTTTAGGCGGTTTTGGGTGGTTGGTTAGGGCATTCTGGGTGGTTGTTCTTGGTGGTTGCTATGTGGTTGTCAGGCGGTTTTGGGTGATTGCTAGGTGGTTATTAGGCTGTTCTGGGTGGTTGTTAGGGTGTTCTGGGGGATGTTCTGTGGTTGTTAGGCTGTTCTGGGTGGTTGTTCTTGGTGGTTGCTATGAGGTTGTTAGGCTATTTTTGGGTGGTTGGTTAGGGCATTCTGGGTGGTTGTAAGGTGGTTGTTAGGCTGTTCTGGGTGGTTGTTAGGCGGTTTTGGGTGGTTGGTTAGGGCATTCTGGGTGGTTGCTAGGTGGTTATTAGGCTGTTCTGGGTGGTTGTTAGTGTGCTCTGGGGGGTGTTCTGTGGTTGTTAGGCTGTTCTGGGTGGTTGTTCTTGGTGGTTGCTATGAGGTTGTTAGGCTATTTTTGGGTGGTTGGTTAGGGCATTCTGGGTGGTTGTAAGGTGGTTGTTAGGCTGTTCTGGGTGGTTGTTAGGCAGTTTTGGGTGGTTGGTTAGGGCATTCTGGGTGGTTGCTAGGTGGTTATTAGGCTGTTCTGGGTGGTTGTTAGTGTGTTCTGGGGGGTGTTCTGTGGTTGTTAGGCTGTTCTGGGTGGTTGTTCTTGGTGGTTGCTATGAGGTTGTTAGGCTGTTTTGGGTAGTTTGTTAGGGTGTTCTGGGGGGATGTTCTGTGTTTGTTAGGCTGTTCTGGGTGGTTGTTCTTGGTGGTTGCTATGAGGTTGTTAGGCTATTTTGGGTTGTTGGTTAAGGCATTCTGGGTGGTTATAAGGTGGTTATAAGGCTGTTCTTGGTGGTTGTTCTTGGTGGTTGCTATGAGGTTGTTAGGCTGTTTTGGGTGGTTGTTAGGTGGTTGTTAGGCTGTTCTGGGTGGTTGCTAAATGGTTATTAGATGGTTGTTAGGGTGTTCTGGGCGGATGTTCTGTGGTTGTTAGGCTGTTCTGGGTGGTTGTTCTTGGTGGTTGCTATGAGGTTGTTAGGCTATTTTGGGTTGTTGGTTAGGGCATTCTGGGTGGTTATAAGGTGGTTATTAGGCTGTTCTGGGTGGTTGTTCTTGGTGGTTGCTATGAGGTTGTTAGGCTGTTTTGGGTGGTTGTTAGGTGGTTGTTAGGCTGTTCTGGGAGGTTGCTAGATGGTTATTAGATGGTTGTTAGAGTGTTCTGGGGGGATGTTCTTGGTTGTTGCTATGTGGTTGTTATGATGTTTTGGATGGTTGGTTAGAGCATTCTTGATGGTTACTAGGTGTTTTTAAGGCATTCTTGGTGGTTGATAAGTAGTTGTTTGGGTGTTCAGGGAGATTGTTAGGACAGTTTGGGTTGTTGCTAGGTGGTTGTTAAGATGTTCTGGGGAGTTGTTATGTGGTTGTTAGGCTGTTCTGGATGGTTTCTAGATGGTTGTTAGGCTGTTCTGGGTGTTTTTTCTTGGTGGTTGTTAGGCTGTTTTAGGTGGTTGGTAGGACATTTTGGGTGGTAACTAGGTGTTTATTAGGCTGTTCTAGGTAGTTATTAGGGTGTTCTGGGGGGGTGTTCTGTGGTTATTAGGCTATTCTGGGTGGTTGTTCTTGGTGTTTGCTATGTGGTTGTTAGGCGGTTTTGGGTGGTTGGTTAGGGCATTCTGGGTGGTTGCTAGGTGGTTATTAGGCTGTTCTGGGTGGTTGTTCTTGGTGTTTGCTATGTGGTTGTTAGGCTGTTCTGGGAGGTTGCTAGATGGTTATTAGATGGTTGTTAGAGTGTTCTGGGGGGATGTTCTTGGTTGTTGCTATGTGGTTGTTATGATGTTTTGGATGGTTGGTTAGAGCATTCTTGATGGTTACTAGGTGTTTTTAAGGCATTCTTGGTGGTTGATAAGTAGTTGTTTGGGTGTTCAGGGAGATTGTTAGGACAGTTTGGGTTGTTGCTAGGTGGTTGTTAAGATGTTCTGGGGAGTTGTTATGTGGTTGTTAGGCTGTTCTGGATGGTTTCTAGATGGTTGTTAGGCTGTTCTGGGTGTTTTTTCTTGGTGGTTGTTAGGCTGTTTTAGGTGGTTGGTAGGACATTTTGGGTGGTAACTAGGTGTTTATTAGGCTGTTCTAGGTAGTTATTAGGGTGTTCTGGGGGGGTGTTCTGTGGTTATTAGGCTATTCTGGGTGGTTGTTCTTGGTGTTTGCTATGTGGTTGTTAGGCGGTTTTGGGTGGTTGGTTAGGGCATTCTGGGTGGTTGCTAGGTGGTTATTAGGCTGTTCTGGGTGGTTGTTCTTGGTGTTTGCTATGTGGTTGTTAGGCTGTTCTGGGTGGTTGTTAGGTGGTTTTGGGTGGTTGGTTAGGGCATTCTGGGTGGTTGCTAGGTGGTTATTAGGCTGTTCTGGGTGGTTGTTAGTGTGTTCTGGGGGGTGTTCTTGGTGGTTGCTATGAGGTTGTTAGGCTGTTTTGGGTGGTTTGGTAGGGTGTTCTGGGGGGATGTCCTGCGTTTGTTAGGCTGTTCTGGGTGGTTGTTCTTGGTGGTTGCTATGAGGTTGTTAGGCTATTTTGGGTTGTTGTTAGGGCATTTTGGGTGGTTATAAGTTGGTTATTAGGCTGTTCTGGGTGGTTGTTCTTGGTGGTTGCTATGAGGTTGTTAGGCTGTTTTGGGCGGTGGTTAGGTGGTTGTTAGGCTGTTATGGGTGGTTTGTTAGGGTGTTCTGGGGGGATGTTCTGTGTTTGTTAGTCTGTTCTGGGTGGTTGTTCTTGGTGGTTGCTATGAGATTGATAGGCTGTTTTGGGTGGTTGTTAGGTGGTTGTTAGGCTGTTCTGGTTGGTTGCTAGTTGGCTGTTGGGTTGTTTTGGACGTTGCTAGGTGGTTGTTAGGCTGTTCTGGGTGGTTATTCTTGGTGGTTGCTATGAGGTTGTTAGGATGTTTTGGGCGGTGGTTAGGTGGTTGTTAGGCTGTTCTGGGTGGTTGCTAGATGGTTATTAGATGGTTGTTAGGGTGTTCTGGGGGATGTTCTGTGGTTGTTAGGCTATTCTGGGTGGTTGTTCTTGGTGGTTGCTATGAGGTTGTTAGGCTATTTTGGGTTGTTGGTTAGGGCATTCTGGGTGGTTATAAGGTGGTTATTAGGCTGTTCTGGGTGGTTGTTCTTGGTGGTTGCTATGAGGTTGTTAGGCTGTTTTGGGTGGTTGTTAGGTGGTTGTTAGGCTGTTCTGGGAGGTTGCTAGATGGTTATTAGATGGTTGTTAGAGTGTTCTGGGGGGATGTTCTTGGTTGTTGCTATGTGGTTGTTATGATGTTTTGGATGGTTGGTTAGAGCATTCTTGATGGTTACTAGGTGTTTTTAAGGCATTCTTGGTGGTTGATAAGTAGTTGTTTGGGTGTTCAGGGAGATTGTTAGGACAGTTTGGGTTGTTGCTAGGTGGTTGTTAAGATGTTCTGGGGAGTTGTTATGTGGTTGTTAGGCTGTTCTGGATGGTTTCTAGATGGTTGTTAGTCTGTTCTGGGTGTTTTTTCTTGGTGGTTTTTAGGCTGTTTTAGGTGGTTGGTAGGACATTTTGGGTGGTTACTAGGTGTTTATTAGGCTGTTCTAGGTAGTTGTTAGGGTGTTCTGGGGGGGTGTTCTGTGGTTATTAGGCTATTCTGGGTGGTTGTTCTTGGTGTTTGCTATGTGGTTGTTAGGCGGTTTTGGGTGGTTGGTTAGGGCATTCTGGGTGGTTGCTTGGTGGTTATTAGGCTGTTCTGGGTGGTTGTTCTTGGTGTTTGCTATGTGGTTGTTAGGCTGTTCTGGGTGGTTGTTAGGTGGTTTTGGGTGGTTGGTTAGGGCATTCTGGGTGGTTGCTAGGTGGTTATTAGGCTGTTCTGGGTGGTTATTCTTGGTGGTTGCTATGAGGTTGTTAGGATGTTTTGGGCGGTGGTTAGGTGGTTGTTAGGCTGTTCTGGGTGGTTGCTAGATGGTTATTAGATGGTTGTTAGGGTGTTCTGGGGGATGTTCTGTGGTTGTTAGGCTATTCTGGGTGGTTGTTCTTGGTGGTTGCTATGAGGTTGTTAGGCTATTTTGGGTTGTTGGTTAGGGCATTCTGGGTGGTTATAAGGTGGTTATTAGGCTGTTCTGGGTGGTTGTTCTTGGTGGTTGCTATGAGGTTGTTAGGCTGTTTTGGGTGGTTGTTAGGTGGTTGTTAGGCTGTTCTGGGAGGTTGCTAGATGGTTATTAGATGGTTGTTAGAGTGTTCTGGGGGATGTTCTTGGTTGTTGCTATGTGGTTGTTATGATGTTTTGGATGGTTGGTTAGAGCATTCTTGATGGTTACTAGGTGTTTTTAAGGCATTCTTGGTGGTTGATAAGTAGTTGTTTGGGTGTTCAGGGAGATTGTTAGGACAGTTTGGGTTGTTGCTAGGTGGTTGTTAAGATGTTCTGGGGAGTTGTTATGTGGTTGTTAGGCTGTTCTGGATGGTTTCTAGATGGTTGTTAGTCTGTTCTGGGTGTTTTTTCTTGGTGGTTTTAGGCTGTTTTAGGTGGTTGGTAGGACATTTTGGGTGGTTACTAGGTGTTTATTAGGCTGTTCTAGGTAGTTGTTAGGGTGTTCTGGGGGTGTTCTGTGGTTATTAGGCTATTCTGGGTGGTTGTTCTTGGTGTTTGCTATGTGGTTGTTAGGCTGTTTTGGGTGGTTGGTTAGGGCATTCTGGGTGGTTGCTAGGTGGTTATTAGGCTGTTCTGGGTGGTTGTTCTTGGTGTTTGCTATGTGGTTGTTAGGCTGTTCTGGGTGGTTGTTAGGTGGTTTTGGGTGGTTGGTTAGGGCATTCTGGGTGGTTGCTAGGTGGTTATTAGGCTGTTCTGGGTGGTTGTTAGTGTGTTCTGGGGGTGTTCTTGGTGGTTGCTATGAGGTTGTTAGGCTGTTTTGGGTGGTTTGGTAGGGTGTTCTGGGGGATGTCCTGCGTTTGTTAGGCTGTTCTGGGTGGTTGTTCTTGGTGGTTGCTATGAGGTTGTTAGGCTATTTTGGGTTGTTGGTTAGGGCATTTTGGGTGGTTATAAGTTGGTTATTAGGCTGTTCTGGGTGGTTGTTCTTGGTGGTTGCTATGAGGTTGTTAGGCTGTTTTGGGCAGTGGTTAGGTGGTTGTTAGGCTGTTATGGGTGGTTTGTTAGGGTGTTCTGGGGGGATGTTCTGTGTTTGTTAGTCTGTTCTGGGTGGTTGTTCTTGGTGGTTGCTATGAGGTTGATAGGCTGTTTTGGGTGGTTGTTAGGTGGTTGTTAGGCTGTTCTGGTTGGTTACTAGTTGGCTGTTGGGTTGTTTTGGACGTTGCTAGGTGGTTGTTAGGCTGTTCTGGGTGGTTGTTCTTGGTGGTTGCTATGAGGTTGTTAGGATGTTTTGGGCGGTGGTTAGGTGGTTGTTAGGCTGTTCTGGGTGGTTGCTAGATGGTTATTAGATGGTTGTTAGGGTGTTCTGGGGGATGTTCTGTGGTTGTTAGGCTATTCTGGGTGGTTGTTCTTGGTGGTTGCTATGAGGTTGTTAGGCTATTTTGGGTTGTTGGTTAGGGCATTCTGGGTGGTTATAAGGTGGTTATTAGACTGTTCTGGGTGGTTGTTCTTGGTGGTTGCTATGAGGTTGTTAGGCTGTTTTGGGTGGTTGTTAGTTGGTTGTTAGGCTGTTCTGGGAGGTTGCTAGATGGTTATTAGATGGTTGTTAGAGTGTTCTGGGGGGATGTTCTTGGTTGTTGCTATGTGGTTGTTATGATGTTTTGGATGGTTGGTTAGAGCATTCTTGATGGTTACTAGGTGTTTTTAAGGCATTCTTGGTGGTTGATAAGTAGTTGTTTGGGTGTTCAGGGAGATTGTTAGGACAGTTTGGGTTGTTGCTAGGTGGTTGTTAAGATGTTCTGGGGAGTTGTTATGTGGTTGTTAGGCTGTTCTGGATGGTTTCTAGATGGTTGTTAGTCTGTTCTGGGTGTTTTTTCTTGGTGGTTTTTAGGCTGTTTTAGGTGGTTGGTAGGACATTTTGGGTGGTTACTAGGTGTTTATTAGGCTGTTCTAGGTAGTTGTTAGGGTGTTCTGGGGGGGTGTTCTGTGGTTATTAGGCTATTCTGGGTGGTTGTTCTTGGTGTTTGCTATGTGGTTGTTAGGCGGTTTTGGGTGGTTGGTTAGGGCATTCTGGGTGGTTGCTAGGTGGTTATTAGGCTGTTCTGGGTGGTTGTTCTTGGTGTTTGCTATGTGGTTGTTAGGCTGTTCTGGGTGGTTGTTAGGTGGTTTTGGGTGGTTGGTTAGGGCATTCTGGGTGGTTGCTAGGTGGTTATTAGGCTGTTCTGGGTGGTTGTTAGTGTGTTCTGGGGGGTGTTCTTGGTGGTTGCTATGAGGTTGTTAGGCTGTTTTGGGTGGTTTGGTAGGGTGTTCTGGGGGGGATGTCCTGCGTTTGTTAGGCTGTTCTGGGTGGTTGTTCTTGGTGGTTGCTATGAGGTTGTTAGGCTATTTTGGGTTGTTGGTTAGGGCATTTTGGGTGGTTATAAGTTGGTTATTAGGCTGTTCTGGGTGGTTGTTCTTGGTGGTTGCTATGAGGTTGTTAGGCTGTTTTGGGCAGTGGTTAGGTGGTTGTTAGGCTGTTATGGGTGGTTTGTTAGGGTGTTCTGGGGGGATGTTCTGTGTTTGTTAGTCTGTTCTGGGTGGTTGTTCTTGGTGGTTGCTATGAGGTTGATAGGCTGTTTTGGGTGGTTGTTAGGTGGTTGTTAGGCTGTTCTGGTTGGTTGCTAGTTGGCTGTTGGGTTGTTTTGGACGTTGCTAGGTGGTTGTTAGGCTGTTCTGGGTGGTTGTTCTTGGTGGTTGCTATGAGGTTGTTAGGATGTTTTGGGCGGTGGTTAGGTGGTTGTTAGGCTGTTCTGGGTGGTTGCTAGATGGTTATTAGATGGTTGTTAGGGTGTTCTGGGGATGTTCTGTGGTTGTTAGGCTATTCTGGGTGGTTGTTCTTGGTGGTTGCTATGAGGTTGTTAGGCTATTTTGGGTTGTTGGTTAGGGCATTCTGGGTGGTTATAAGGTGGTTATTAGGCTGTTCTGGGTGGTTGTTCTTGGTGGTTGCTATGAGGTTGTTAGGCTGTTTTGGGTGGTTGTTAGGTGGTTGTTAGGCTGTTCTGGGAGGTTGCTAGATGGTTATTAGATGGTTGTTAGAGTGTTCTGGGGGATGTTCTTGGTTGTTGCTATGTGGTTGTTATGATGTTTTGGATGGTTGGTTAGAGCATTCTTGATGGTTACTAGGTGTTTTTAAGGCATTCTTGGTGGTTGATAAGTAGTTGTTTGGGTGTTCAGGGAGATTGTTAGGACAGTTTGGGTTGTTGCTAGGTGGTTGTTAAGATGTTCTGGGGAGTTGTTATGTGGTTGTTAGGCTGTTCTGGATGGTTTCTAGATGGTTGTTAGTCTGTTCTGGGTGTTTTTTCTTGGTGGTTTTAGGCTGTTTTAGGTGGTTGGTAGGACATTTTGGGTGGTTACTAGGTGTTTATTAGGCTGTTCTAGGTAGTTGTTAGGGTGTTCTGGGGGGGTGTTCTGTGGTTATTAGGCTATTCTGGGTGGTTGTTCTTGGTGTTTGCTATGTGGTTGTTAGGCGGTTTTGGGTGGTTGGTTAGGGCATTCTGGGTGGTTGCTAGGTGGTTATTAGGCTGTTCTGGGTGGTTGTTCTTGGTGTTTGCTATGTGGTTGTTATGCTGTTCTGGGTGGTTGTTAGGTGGTTTTGGGTGGTTGGTTAGGGCATTCTGGGTGGTTGCTAGGTGGTTATTAGGCTGTTCTGGGTGGTTGTTAGTGTGTTCTGGGGGGTGTTCTTGGTGTTTGCTATGTGGTTGTTAGGCTGTTCTGGGTGGTTGTTAGGTGGTTTTGGGTGGTTGGTTAGGGCATTCTGGGTGGTTGCTAGGTGGTTATTAGGCTGTTCTGGGTGGTTGTTAGTGTGTTCTGGGGGGTGTTCTTGGTGGTTGCTATGAGGTTGTTAGGCTGTTTTGGGTGGTTTGGTAGGGTGTTCTGGGGGGATGTCCTGCATTTGTTAGGCTGTTCTGGGTGGTTGTTCTTGGTGGTTGCTATGAGGTTGTTAGGCTATTTTGGGTTGTTGGTTAGGGCATTTTGGGTGGTTATAAGTTGGTTATTAGGCTGTTCTGGGTGGTTGTTCTTGGTGGTTGCTATGAGGTTGTTAGGCTGTTTTAGGCGGTGGTTAGGTGGTTAGGCTGTTATGGGTGGTTTGTTAGGGTGTTCTGGGGGATGTTCTGTGTTTGTTAGGCTGTTCTGGGTGGTTGTTCTTGGTGGTTGCTATGAGGTTGTTAGGCTGTTTTGGGTGGTTGTTAGGTGGTTGTTAGGCTGTTCTGGTTGGTTGCTAGTTGGCTGTTGGGTTGTTTTGGACGTTGCTAGGTGGTTGTTAGGCTGTTCTGGGTGGTTATTCTTGGTGGTTGCTATGAGGTTGTTAGGATGTTTTGGGCGGTGGTTAGGTGGTTGTTAGGCTGTTTTGTGTGGTTTGTTAGGGTGTTCTGGCGGGATGTTCTTGGTGGTTGCTATGAGTTTGTTGGGCTGTTTTGGGTGGTTGATAGGGGGTTGTTATGGCATTCTGGGTGGTTGCTAAGGGGTTGTTAGGCTGTTCTAGGTAGTTGCTAGGTGGCAGTTAGGGCATTCTGGGTGGTTACTAGATGGTTATTGTGCTGCTTTGGGTGGTTGCTAGGTGGTTGTTAGGGCATTCTGTGTGGTTGTTGGACTGTTTTGGGTGGTTGTTAGGGGTTTGTTAGGCTGATCTGGGTGGTTGCTAGGAAGTTGTTAGGACATTCTGGGTGGTTTCTAGGAAGTTGTTAGGGCATTCTGTGTGGTTGTTGGACTGTTTTGGGTGGTTGTTAGGGGTTTGTAAGGCTGATCTGTGTGGTTGCTATGAAGTTGTTAGGGCATTCTGGGTGGTTGCTAGGAAGTTGTTAGGACATTCTGGGTGGTTGTTGGGCTGTTTTGGGTTGTTGCTAGGCGTTTGTTAGGCTGATCTGGGTGGTTACTATGAAGTTGTTTTGGCATTCTGGGTTTTTGCTAGGTGATAGATAGGACATTCTGGGTGGTTGTTAGGAAGTTGTAGGGCATTCTGGGTGGTTGCTAGGTGGTAGTTAGGGCATTGTGTGTGGTTGCTTGCTGGCCAAACACATTCAGCTAATTAATTGGTGAATAAGACAACACCATGCTGTATTTAGTTTAGTTATTTTAATGAGTTACTTTAAATGACTTTAGTGAGATATGTGACACAACATAAAAATACCATGGTACTACCATGTTGTTGTTGTTTTTTGGGCAACGTCCCATGGCAATACCATGTTTTTGGACCTGTCTGCCATGACTCTTTCTCCAAAGTACCTTGTAAAAGCATGGTGCATTGTTACTGTGGTATTATTGATAACATCATGGTACCATGGGACCGCTTCAGTATTTTCTTTGACAGATTTTATATGGGAATTCTGTGTTTGTGCACTGAATATTACAAACATAAATATCTTGATGCATCCAAACACAGTTTCTGCGACTTAAACCAGCTGCAGATTTTAAGTGAAGAAAACACACATTACAGACATATGACTGAACTCACAACTTTGATTGTGCAGCATTGTGTGTGTGTGTGTGTGTGTGTGAGTGTGTGTTTGTGTGAGAGTGTGTGCGTGTTTTTGTGATTTACGAGGACAATTTTGTAAGTTACAAACTGGTAATTACAAGGGTATTATGCTATAAATGTGATTTATGAGGACATTTATAGTGTCCCCATAATTCAAATCGCTTAAAAATCATACTAAACAATGTTTTATTGAAAATGTAAAAATGCAGAAGGTTTTCTGTGAGGGTTAGGTTTAGGGGTTGTGTTAGGTTTAGAGGATAGAATCTATAGTTTGTACAGTATAAAAACCATTATGTCTATGGAAAGTCCTCATAATGATAGGTAGACCAACGTGTGTGTGTGTGTGTGTGTGTGTGTGTGTGTGTGTGTGTGTGTGTGTGTGTGTGTGTGTGTGTGTGTGTGTGTGTGTGTGTGTGTGTGTGTGTGTGTGTGTGTGTGTGTGTGAATTAACCAGAAACTGACCACAAACAGTGACGGATGTTTCGAGAGCAGCTAAACTCTCTTTGTTTCTGTCGTCAACATGTTTTCTGTGTTAATGACTCTTTACTGTGGTGTGAGGAAATGAGAAACAAATAACACAGTTTAACCATTAATAAAAAGAAAAATGCTTCTTAGTGTCCACAAATAACACTCTCAAACCCTGCCAGCTAGTTTTAAATGCTATGTGAAACAGGTAGTAAACAACAATAAACGTTTCAATCTCCAGCGTGCTACGTGTAGTCACATGACCTCGTGATTTTGTGTGTTTTATTCAGCAAATATGTTTAAAATGATGTTTTTATATACGAGGACACATTGTGTGCGTCTCAATACTCCCAATATTTCCATGTTTCCTCCGTCTCCAAACGGGGATGAAAAGTCTGTTAGCAACTCTTTAAAACTCTTTAATGCCATGACAATCCCGTTTAGCTCCAGACGGCTCTAACAGTTGACCCGCTTGAGAAAATACTCTCATATAATTACACTATAACTTCCTTTTGCTCGTATTCGGCTAATAAATCAAATCTGGTTATTGGATTGACAGCGTAAGTCTCTCTCGCATTACTGTAGTATTACACTGACGGATATATTCAGTAAGTGCAGGTATGATTAATTACTTGGTTCTCAACCTACATTTTCAACATTCTCTGAATCAATTTAATTGCTTTCAGCAGTTTTTATATTTGGTTTGCAGTTTTAATAGGGGAAATGGATGTAACTGAGTTTGTTTCTGCTTGGAAGCTCAAAGTATTTCTTGAGTTTTTGGGGTTTCCCTCTTTATATACACAAACCCTACTGAAGATAAACTCTGAACGGTGTATTATCAAAGAATTTAAACACGCTAAAGAGTCTTTTCCTGTAGACGCATCAATCAACGTCAATTCACTGTACTAAATATAAACTTACAGCGCGGGAAAACTGGAATGTCGCAATGGAACAACCAAGTCAAATAAATGCTACGATTATTTTCATCCAAAATCAGGTCTGGATTGGAACGAGTGTTTTTGAATAGATTATTTTAATGAGTAATCTATATGTGACCGTAAATGTCATTGACATACAGTGGAGTGGAATAACATTGCCGTTAGTACATTAGAAGGATTTATGACCACAGAGTTTTTGTACCATGTGACCCAAGAACAGAATGTTGTTTCAACCAATCAGTTTGGACGACAGAATGTGGGTGGAGCTTAACAGGGTTAAAAAGTCAGAATCCTGCAACATCCAGGCAATGTTTCACGCAGCACTTATATATTGCACACTGAGCGTTGTGAAATGCTTCATTTATCACTGTGACCTCTCCAAACAAGCACGGTGCTTTATATTACCTCACAATCCTAAAACCGCGTATGTTGAGTCGCGGCCAGCGTTTGGCAGGAGTCTTCCTCTACAACCGCTCAAGGTATTTACGTTGGACGCGGTTTGACGTCGTCCCCTCTCGCTGACGTGCCTGATTGATCATCTGCATTGCAACAGAATTTCCTTTAATTAAGACTGCGAGCGTATCGTTTGCGCGCTTCGGGCTCTGCCGCACTCGTGGACTGTTGTGATTGGTGTTGTGCCTGCAATTAATCCTTCGCTTATCTCTCATCCTGAACAACTCTTGATCACTCTGTAAAGTCCACATAGTTACGTTCATCAAATGTTCATCAAATGTGTGGTAAAACTGACTTATTTGGATTCCTTTTGGTATTAAGCAGGGGGCATGGGGCCGTGCCCCCTTATTTTGACCACTGTGCCCCCTTATTTTGACCACTGTGCCCCCTTATTTTGACCACTGTGCCCCCTTATTTTGACCACTGTGCCCCTTATTTTGACCACTGTGCCCCCTTATTTTGACCTTATTCTTTCATCAGTGTGTGTGTCATCTTTCACATGGAGAAAACCTCAAATCACGCTAATTGATTGTATTACCTAATTACTGAAATATAAAGCTCTATGGGGGGCCTCATGGGGCCGTGCCCCCTCACTTTGACCACTGTGCCCCCTAGGGTTGCCAAATGTGACATATTAGCCAGGACGTCCCATATTGTGGCCGAAATAGTCCTGACCTCTTTGTCAAATCTTCACATGGATTTATAGTTCATCATATTAGTGGCAAAATGACTTATTATGATGTTGTTATCGTGACGCTTTGTGAACTCTGAGAGCTGAACTTCATGCTCGCTGAGCAGAACGAGTTCTTTTACCGTAATAAAGTGTCTTCCAAATGCGGACAACCTCAAATCACAATAAAAGATTTTATTTCCCATAGATTGAAATATAAAGTTGCAGCCACATCACGACAGATTTATGAATCTATGATCCCGACTGCTTTGATTCACAGGTCTGGAAAGGAAAGCAACGAAAAGACTCTGAGGTGACTTATGGACTCCACGCCTTATTCAAAACAGCCATTTGTCTTCTATATTCACGGCTCGTGTTCAGAGACCCGCAGCATTGAGAGATGCTCCGTTGAGGGCTCTGGGGTCCGATGTAAAGCAGATACCTTTACTGTGGATGTTTCTTTAGTTAGATAATATCAGACTCGTAAAAGTCTGGTATATTTATAGGCCGGTGACAGCGAGCGATTCCACATCCAAGATAAATACCTTTTCTTCCAATTAGACAGCACGAGTTTTATGATGTCGTGTGTGATCTGGCGGATTCATAACTCTTGTGTCAGAGGAACTGCCTGCAGGCGTCTGCGCAGACTGAAGCTGCGACTGCACTGATGCTGACATCAGATAACAACTCCTATAAAAGACCACCAAGAACATCACGCTACACGCTTTAAACCAGACCACAAATATCAGTCAAAAGACTTTTAGAAGGATGTATATACATATATAAATATATATACATATACATATACATTTTACAAAATGATATACATCTGGGGATGGTCCTAAATGTCATACTTGGGTTTAGGGCTCCACCTGCTCAACCATCAACGTTTAATATGATTCTAATGTGCTTTTCACGTCTGTTTATTATGATGCATTTAATCCCAAACACTGTGATTTAATTCAATGATGTACTGCACTATTGTCAGTCATTGTTGTCTATAAACCTCTCTGCAACGTTTTGAGAATGTTGTTCTTAGAATTGGTTCTTAAAAGCTAACCAAACAAGAACCATATGCTAATGCTATGTTTGCATTTCCCAATAAATTTCCCATTTTGCAATAAATGTTACTCAAATAATCTTCAGATTGAGCCGAACAAAATATTCAAAACTGTTTCTTTAAAATGGCCTCGCGAATGTAACAATGAGGACGGCAAACAGGAAGTGAGGCTGTATCTCGGGACGTCTTGTTAATCTTTACCCAATTATTAGTGGTGCTTGCCAAAGGCATCTCTATTGTTCTCTTGCATACTTATTATTCTTCTTTTTATTATTATTCCACACAAAGTTTGGTGCGCTATTCCTCCCGCAGCGTTTGTCACAGACCTCTGAGTGAGGCTCATTGAGGAGAGGTGTGCTGTATCTTTTCTAAGTGATCGGGTGTACGATGTTCGCACAGTGGACGAAAAAGTGGTCAAAAAAGTCCCATTGACTTAACATTGCAGAATGTTCAGAAATTTAAATCCCAACCAACGTTTTCACACACACAGACACCAAAGGGCCTGTCAGCCCTGTGCCTCTCCCTCTCTCTCCCTCAGAGGATTTATATTATCAAGCAGCCAATAAGTAATGACCTAAAATCTTCATAGCCACACCCTAAAACATGCTAAAAACTTGTTAGCATCATGCTAACACAAGATAGCATCGCCTAGCGAAGTGTTAAAACATGCTAAAAACGTGTTAGTTTAATGCTAACATATGATAGCATCGCATAGCAAAGTGCTAAAACATGCTAAAAACATGCTAGCATCATGTTAACACATGTTAGCATCGCCTAGCAAAGTGTTAAAACATGTTAAAAACTTGATAGCATCATGCTACCACATGCTAGCATCGCCTAGCGAAGTGCTCTAACATGTTAAAAAAGTGCTAGCATCATGCTAACATATGATAGCATCGCCTAGCGAAGTGCAAAAACATACTAAAAACGTGCATGCATGCTAACACATGCTAGCATCACCTAGCGAAGTGCTAAAACATTCTAAAAATGTGTTAGCATCGCCTAGCGAAATGTTAAAACATGCTAGAAACGTGCTAGCATCATGCTAACACATGCTAGCATCACCTAGGGAAGTGCTAACACAAACATAACACCTACTTGCCACCATCATGAAAAACACATGCTAGCAATATTGTATGACCATTATTTTAGTGCTTAGCAACAAGTTAGAAAATTCTACTTGATGAGTTTTGCCACGGCAAGCACCACTCCCATTTTCTTCAGGAAATGTACCTATCTAGTTCTTGTATGATCTTCAGACCAACCTGCACAAAATACTCATTTGGATTTTTGATATTCCAAACCGTTGCCAAGAAATGGCTTCACGAATGTGACGGCAAGGAGGCTAAACAGGAAGTGAGGCTGTATCTTCACACCGCTATGCGCTATTCAGAGCCATATAGCGAGAGAGTTGCGACAACTCCATTGACTCCAATGGAACGTTTTTTTACAGCAATGGCGGCTCGTGGAGCCTCTCAATAGTTCCCGGAAGTAGCAGCAAACACATGCCGCGCCGTAGAGATGCAGCAGAACAAACCGTTTGCGACGCACTTTTAAAAGGTGAGACGTTTAAAGAATAATATTATCTTATTCTGTATATTATCAGTACATCTAAATAAAAATAACTTGTAAATTAAAACCTTATAGTTGAGTATTACTCATTAAATTAGGAGATAAGGGATGTTATCAGATAACTAACAGATTAGGCAAGGATTGGAGCTGGATAAAGTTAGTAACGAACACCCTATTAATTGTCAAATCTGTTCTCTTGATTCAGTTTCATCCATCGTTTTTGGAATTAGAGAAACGGAGTCTAAACATATATGTTTTGCAGGGTGAGGTAAGTTCTCTGATGATTGGAGCATCCCCATGCAGCACAGCAAACCATGGTGAAGACTATGCAACGACAACATGAAAGAAAGGACACATACAAAATGCTTGGCATGCTATTTAATTTATTAGAAATGTATTCATGAATTGCTGTAAATAGTTATTGCATTTATTTGAATAAAAATACAAAAAGTAATATCGTAATATGTTATTACAATTTAAAATAACTGTTTTCTATTTTAATGTATTTTAAAATGTAATTTACTCCTGTGATGCCAAGCTGAATTTTCAGCCTCATTACTTTTGAACGGCAGTTTATATACGAGTATGCTTAAGTTGTTTTAAAGCTGAATATATTGTGTATATGAATAAGTATTGTAAGAATTATACATTAGATATATAATATTTATAATACATAAATAATTATATTACTATATATAGAATTGTAAACAATAAGCTTCATTTCACTAAATTGTACATTTGCGTAACTGCTGCTAATAGTTAATAGTTCATTGACCCATTGTGCGGTGCGAGCTGGACATCACCTGTCACCAGCCTGTCTCTGTACTATCTGAAAAGTCATAAATATGACATTAGTTACCATGAGATTAGTGAAAACAATGAACATGAGGTAACATAAAAAGGCAACAGAAACCCTAGCCTGAAATAAGTTGAGGCAAATAACGGTAAGCTGAACACTAATCCTCAAATATTAGCTGATTTGATCTTTAAAAAACAACATCGCTGTAACAACATACTCATGCTACATACATATGTCGGTGTGTTACATAAATATATAAAATAAATGCATTTATTGACTACTAATTACCAGAAATCGCAGTTCTGTCACTCTAACAGTTTGAAATGCCCGCCAAAGCACTTCCTGGAACTATCTGAAGTCTACGTGAATCACGTGACGATCAAGCATTTAGAACTTCCGTTGTCGCAACTCTCTCTCTATATGGCTCTGGCGCTATTGAAACAAAACTTAGTATATGTTATCACCACCATGCCATGAGGCTGCCTGAGCAGTTTGAAGACAGCGCCACCTACTGGTCCAAAGTTATGAGCAATTGTATGGTAAGCAGAGGCACAAAAACATAAATGCAAGGTATGCAATGCATAGGGGCGCCATGTAAAGAGGGGCGCCGGTGCCTCTCTAAAGGTGGGCACTCCATGTGAACACTAGTGTAATATGCTCAATTAGAAGTAGCAGTGATCCAGTAGCCATAAAGTTTCATCTCAATCACTGCTGTGCTGTAACAGGTTTCCTAAAGGATACCGTCTTTCAATTATTAAATCCTCTCACTTAATATAATCTTTGCATAGGAAGCGTGTTTGTCTTTCTGTGCCGAAAGAAATGCCGATTTTCTTGGAAAACCCCTCAAGAGGTGAGGTCTCATTGGTACGACTGCTAATGAAAACAAAGAAATGTGGTGTGGCGGTCTAAACACGAGCGCTGAGCTCCATTAACACATAAACACTTTAATCCTGGAGCCCTCAACAAACTTCCCTGAAGACAAAACACACACACGAGCGGCCTGAACTAATGAGCTAAACGGATCTCCCAATGGACTTTCAGCTGATTTCCTTTTAAAAGCAATAAATATTAGTCGTTATGAGCATAGCGACATTTCTGCCAAACGAAATGTGGTTGTTCGCACATAGAGGTGAAACGTCCACTGTGTGGCTCTATAAGCGAATTAAAGCTCGGCCAAACAGGTGAGGTTTTTAAAGCTGAAGTATGGAACTTTTTTGGTGTTAAAATAGTTTCTGTCCCAGCTAACAGGGACTGAATACCGATTGGGCCAATGGGGGCCAGTGCCCTGGGGTCCTTGACTACCAGGGGGCCCTTGACCGCCCAGGGGGGCCCTGGTCTTTAAGGCTGCGTGACCTAGTTTGGTGATCCTCCCCGCTTGAAAACCCTTTTGGGCATGAACAACGAACCCACCACCACCACCACCACCCCCGCTCAACAACTTTTGGGTGGAGGGGGGCCCTTGGAGATAATTGGCCCCAGGGTCTTTGCGAGTCATAATCCGTCCCGTTCATGTTAATATGCAGAGACAACTATAAGTAAGCCATTCAAAGGTCAATTTTCTTGAAAACGATCAGCTGCAGCTGGGAATCGAGAATCGACTCAAAACGTTGGAATTGACTCCCAAGCTGGAGGCGATTCCTTTCGGGGAGACCGGTTGATATTTTTAGACTCGACCACTGAACTACTCTACATTTCAGAAGCCTAACAGCACTAAAACAGTTTACAAAAGAATTATACAATGTTTGCATCTTAACGATCATTAACCCGAGTGTTTTGTAGTCCGTCGGCATCTGTAAATCCACTCCGTTTGTTCATCTGTACTTGCAATCACACAAGCTCTTCAACACATCTGCTTTCCAGACCTGTATTGTTTGCTGGAAGTTTCACTTTGGAATAAAATCAAGAAACATGCCAAATCTGTGACAGTAAATTGGCATACAACAACATCTTCCCCGATGTTACAAAACAAGCCTGCAACAAAGAGATGCAGATTTCAGTTAGCGTCCCAGTTCACATCAATAAATCTCCATCTTAAAATTTAAATGATCAACCAGGACTTGTAAAAGTGAGAATGCAACGAATGTTTTAAAACCTTTTGCATGTATATTTTTTTAATTGGCCTACATTTGACACAGTTTTACATGAATATTATTTTATGAAATCAAATTTAAAAACACAAATTTGAGGGGATCTGTGTATCTCAGCGAGTATTGACACTAACTATCACACCAGGGTGTGCTGAGTAACTCCAGTCAGATCTCCTTAGCAACCAAATTGACCCGGTTACTAGGGAGGATAGAGTCAAATGGGGTAACCTCCTCGTGGTCACTATAATGTGGTTCTCGCTCTCAATGTGGCGTCTAGTGAGTGACTCCAGTCAGATCTCCTTAGCAACCAAATTGACCCGGTTACTAGGGAGGATAGAGTCAAATGGGGTAACCTCCTCGTGGTCACTATAATGTGGTTCTCGCTCTCAATGTGGCGTCTAGTGAGTGACTCCAGTCAGATCTCCTTAGCAACCAAATTGGCCCGGTTGCTAGGGAGGATAGAGTCACATGGGGTAACCTCCTCATGGTCACTATAATGTGGTTCTCGCTCTCAATGTGGCGTCTAGTGAGTGACTCCAGTCAGATCTCCTTAGCAACCAAATTGGCCCGGTTGCTAGGGAGGATAGAGTCACATGGGGTAACCTCCTCGTGGTCACTATAATGTGGTTCTCGCTCTCAATGTGGCGTCTAGTGAGTGACTCCAGTCAAATCTCCTTAGCAACCAAATTGGGCCGGTTGCTAGGGAGGGTAGAGTCACATGGGGTAACCTCCTCGTGGTGGTGATTAGTGGTTCTCACTCTCAATGGGGCATGTGGTGAGTGACTCCAGTCAGATCTCCTTAGCAACCAAATTGAGCCGGTTGCTAGGGAGGGTAGAGTCACATGGGGTAACCTCCTCTCCACGATCCATACACAACTCACCACACGCCCCACTGAGAGCGAGAACCACTAATCACCACCACGAGGAGGTTACCCCATGTGACTCTACCCTCCCTAGCAACCGGGCCAATTTGGTTGCTAAGGAGACCTGACTGGAGTCACTCAGCACGTCCTGGATTGAAACTCGTGACTCCAGGTGTAACATTAACTAATGTTAACATATACAACCAGTGGTGGTCCACACCCCCCATGTCGCCCGTGCCTAAATACGCCACTGTATACAACTTTTATGTTTAAAAATGCATTTATATATGTTGAAATAAACATTAACCAGTATTAGTTGCGTTCACACATACAGCCTATTCCAGAAAACTACCTACAATTTCCAGTTTAGAGGTCATGTGTGAACACAACCTTTTGAATATACTGGTACATTTTGCTTAATGCAAAGTTGTATCATTACCTATACATTTCCTTATTGATGTATGTGTGTCTCAGTCAAGACAACCCAAAGATTTGTCTGTCAGTTACCTGGACGCATGTGTGAGCGGGGCTATTAATACAAGTACTGTTCATTGTTAGTTCATAAGACTTGAGTTTACTCCACACAGTACGAGAAACACAAAGAGCTGGAGTGGAAGACATTTTTGAGGTTTCTGTGGATGGTTTGTACTTTGGCGTGTGAGCTGGAAATAATGGCTGGATGAAACGATGAACGAAAGCCGCTCGTGCTGCAGGAGCCAGAACACAGTTGAATCTCACATGCATTTCTGTTGGGATGAAAACCAACAACATCAGCGCTTTCTCTCACATTCACTCTTCATTGAAAGCATCACGTCACACGAGCTCAGTTATGTTGATCATGAGTTCAAGAAGTCACACACACACACACACACACACACACACACACACACACACACACACACACACACACACGTGTTTCAAACACCCTCTGTTAATGCAGCAGATTTTATCATGTATTTTTTTGTTCAATTCCCGCTTTCCAATCAGCGGCAGTGTTTATGCCAGTTAAAAGCACAGTGCTGCATGTTCTCTCAATGAACACGACAGGGCGTTTCTCCTCTCCATACAAACACACACTTTTACTCTGTGCTGATCAACATCCTGGTACTGTACAGAGACAAACAGCAGCTTGAGTTCCTGTTTCCTTCGATTGACCTGATGCTGTCTGGATTCAACACAATATAACCGCTGATAACAAATCACAACATACTACACATTTCTTTCAGCCATATTGAACTACAGTCCCATGAAGCATTGCGAATGACACAATCAAATAAATACTGTTGATTTAACCTCTTGAGACCCGAGCGGGACTGCTGTGTGCATTTTCCATTTCCTTTTAGCAGCCCTTCAGAAACATGCAAAAAAAAAACAGACCAAACAGTTTACCTAAAAACGCATGTCCCGATTGTCCACAGATGTGGAAAGTGAGACTTAATTGTGAAATTTGGTTTAACATAATACCAGTCTATAGACAGTCAGATATTTGTATTTATAATAGTTTATGATGTTTGCAGAAGTGATTATTCATGTTTCTGAGATGTTACATCATAAATGATCATAATTAATTCAGATTGAAAGTAACGTCCATCATCATCCAATCACTGTCAATCATGTTCAGATAAAATGATCCATTATAAATGTTGAATCTATGAACTGATGATCATTGAGTGTCCAAACATCATCTGCAGCCTGAAACTGAACTTATGATCCGATTTTAGGAGTGAACACACTTAACTGCATAGAGAGATATAGGATGCTCTTGCTCCCTATTTAGTGCATGACTTAACCTCCAGTGTGCTGTCTGTCTGCACTGGTCTCAGAACAGTTATAGGAGAGCTATAGGATGCTCCCTTGCTCCCTATTTAGTGCATGACTTAACCTCCAGTGTGCTGTCTGTCTGCACTGGTCTCAGAACAGTTATAGAGAGCTATAGGATGCTCCCTTGCTCCCTATTTAGTGCATGACTTAACCTCCAGTGTGCTGTCTGTATGCACTGGTCTCAGAACAGTTATAGGAGAGATATAGGATGCTCCCTTGCTCCCTATTTAGTGCATGACTTAACCTCCAGTGTGCTGTCTGTCTGCACTGGTCTCAGAACAGTTATAGGAGAGCTATAGGATGCTCCCTTGCTCCCTATTTAGTGCATGACTTAACCTCCAGTGTGCTGTCTGTATGCACTGGTCTCAGAACAGTTATAGAGAGCTATATGATGCTCCCTTGCTCCCTATTTAGTGCATGACTTAACCTCCAGTGTGCTGTCTGTCTGCACTGGTCTCAGAACAGTTATAGGAGAGCTATAGGATGCTCCCTTGCTCCCTATTTAGTGCATGACTTAACCTCCAGTGTGCTGTCTGTATGCACTGGTCTCAGAACAGTTATAGAGAGCTATATGATGCTCCCTTGCTCCCTATTTAGTGCATGACTTAACCTCCAGTGTGCTGTCTGTCTGCACTGGTCTCAGAACAGTTATAGGAGAGCTATAGGATGCTCCCTTGCTCCCTATTTAGTGCATGACTTAACCTCCAGTGTGCTGTCTGTCTGCACTGGTCTCAGAACAGTTTGAAATGCAGCTTATGTTCATCATAACTCCATATAAAGCCTCTGAAAGACACATTTATCAGTTTTTGGATGAACACAGTGAATATTGGATATTTGAACTGAAAATGAGTCTATAGTCCACATACGTGGTCATTGTGTTTAACAGAGCGCCGTTAAATAAATTAAATTTTAAAAATGGCATATCAGATGAAACTAGAGACTCAAACAGGTTTCAGTGTAAAAACTTAATGCAGTTTCTTACCAGATGCAGTTTAATTGCCAATTCTCCCAAAGACAAACTCCGCTGTGATCAGCACAACTCATCTGTGGTTGCCGCCATGTTGTTTGGTCACATGACACGGTGCATCAAAAGTTTATCCCTTTACTGACAGCACAGAGTCTCCTGAACTGAGATCAGTCGGTTTATATTAAATAAAATTTTGCATTGTGTATAGCGAAGCCAAGATCTTAGCATGTGGATGCGGGTTGCACATTGTAGTTGTTGATTATAAGTATAGAAACAATATATTTTCATTTTATTGCAAAATATTCAGATATATAAAGTAGTTTGATGGTGTATAGAGAGCGATTGCATCATTCACAGTGCATCATGGGAGTAAGCGTTCACTGCAGAGCTCTTTTGATGCACTTTGTTTACTGCGATTCTCAGATTGGTGAATCTCTCTCATCAGGACGATGGGAAGTGCAGTTCTTTAGCAAACATTCAGCTATTAAACAATTTCCAAATAAATAAGACAACAAAAGCATTTTCCATCGATTAACAACTCAGAGCTCACTGTATGGTCTGCCTTCAAAGGATTATAACCAGTTTTACTTCCCAAACCAGACTAGTGCGTTTAAAGGAGTACATATCTGAGTGAGTTAATTTGGTATAAAATGTTTCAGTTTCCAAAGTCTATTTTAACTTTGACATTTGCAGTCAGAGATCCTTTGGTGACCTTTGTCAAATCAAAGATCTTCCACTGAAGCGCAGCAGAAACACGGACACTCGCCAACATCATTGAAGATCTCAATCTGTATGTCTAACTGTATCTCTCTCTCTCTCTCTCTCTCTCTCTGGATCAGTTGTTGAAAAGAAAACACTAAAGAAATTAGTGAAAAATATATATAGACCGTGTATATCTTGGACAGATTTGATATGATGAATTTCACAAACATATCATATCCAGTGTCTAGTTCTTAGACTCCTGTATAGTATACTGTACATTTACATTTACATTTATTCATTTGGCAGATGCTTTTATCTAAAGCAACTTACAAACAAGGGAAACATAAGTGAATCATCTTAAGGAGACAGTGGTGTGAAAAGTGTCATATTAAAAAGTTTCACTAGTATCAGGATAGTATTCAAAACAGATTAAAGTGCAACTATCACTTTTATTTTATTTCTTAGTGACTGGTTAAGTGCTCATGGGAAAGATGTGTTGTGAGTCAGCTTCACAGATGGAGTTGGGAAGGTCATTCCACCAATGTAGTACGGTGAAGCTGAAAGTCCGGGACCCAGCTGCACAGTGATGTTGCGTTCAACAGCAGGGTTGGCTGGAAATAGTTCGGTCTTGGCTGGGTTGAGTTGCAGGTGGTGTTCCTTCATCCAGGCCGATATGCCTGCCAAACAGGCAGAGATTCGAGCGGTCACTGTGGTGTCGTTGGGCTGGAAAGACAAGTAGAGCTGCATGTCATCGGCATAGCAGTGGTAAGAGAAACCATGTGCCTGGATGATGGGCCCCAGTGATATTGTGTATATAGAGAAGAGAAGTGGCCCAAGCACTGATCCCTGAGGTACCCCAGTAAGAACTGATGTGGCTTGGATACCTCACCTCTCCAGGCTACCTCAAAGGACCTTTCTGAGAGATAAGAGTTGAACCAGTCAAGCACAGTTCCAGTGATGCCCAGTTTAGAGAGGGTGGAGAGTGGGATCTGATAGTTGACTGTGTCAAAGGCAGCAGAAAGATCCAGCAGAGTCAGAACAGATGATCTGGATTCAGGGACTCAGTGACACACAACAGGGCAGTCTCGGTTGAGTGTCCACTTCTGAAGCCTGACTGATTGTCATCCAGCAGCTTGTTCTGTGAGATCTGATTGAAAACGCCCTTTCAAGTATTTTCGCCATGAATGCAATGAGAGAGACTGGTCTGTAGTCTTCTACCTGTGTGGGGTTAAGAGCGGGTTTCTTCACAGCGGGGTTACGGGGTCACAGCGGGCCTGCTTAAATGTAATGGGAAAAGTGCCTGTAAGTAGAGACGTGTTGATTATGTGTGTGACTGCAGGTAGGATGGACGGAGAGATGGCCTGGAGAAGGTGTGATGGAATGGGGTCAAGGGAACAGGTGGGGTGTTTGGAGAGGAGGAGTTTAGAGACCTCAGTGTCAGTCAGAGAGAAAGAATGGTTGCATGCAGGAGCCAGGTGTTTGACAGGGTGTGGTACTGAGAATATATTGCTGATGGTTGTTACCTTATTAGTAAAAAATGTGGTGAAGATATCTGCTGTCAGTGATGTGTCAAGAGGTGGAGGGGGAGCGCAGAGAAGTGTGTTGAATGTTCTAACTAAGCTGTGAGTGTCTGTGGTGCTGTTGATCTTGGTGTGGTAGTAGGACCTTTTTTGTGGATTTTACGTTATCGGAAAAAGTTGCAAGCAGAGACTGATACTTACCTAGATCAGCTGGATCTTTAGATTTCCGCCATCTCCACTCAGCTGCCCTGAGGTCAGTCCGATGTTCAAGAAGGATGTCAGAGAGCCAGGGGCTGGGTGGTGTAGTACGTGCTGGCCTAGAGGAGCGAGGACAGATGTTGTCTAGACAGGTTGTTAAATACAGACAGGTTGTTACTGTATACAGTCAGTGTATTGGCGTTTTGGAGAAGCTCTCACTATTTTTTGTACAGCATTAATCAGACGGTCCATGGCCGTGTCATCTGAGAATAATGTAAAGGAGACAGATGCTCTAAAGTGTGATGAAGCTAATGTTTAAGTTAAATTCACATTGGCTTATATCACGAGTCCAACAGGAGTAGTTCTAAATCTCTCATCTCATAGCTCTGTGTTTATCTGTGTTTATATTGAGAGCAGTTAATGGCTGGACTGCATGAACTCGTAGATGATCTCAGCATCATTCCACTGGACCAGAACATCTTCACGAGACACTGAAGAGCACCAGGGAGCAGAATTATTAGATTTCTATCTGAATCAAGATTTGAGTCAGTGTGATTTATCTGCACTCAGCTCTTTTCTAAACCAAACATTTTGGAGTGGAGTGAACAGCTCTAAATGTAACGTTACAGGCAGGACCTATTAAACCTGCAGCCAGCTGGACGAGACTTTCACAAGCGCGTGTCAGAGTGGCTGAATCTTAAAACATTCTTCTGCTTTATGAGATAAGCAAAAAACATGAACCTCTTCAAGAGACAGATACAAATAATCCACAATAACACTCACAAAAATATAAACATTTACTTTTACAAAAAGATCAAGAGAGACTGATGTGTTGAGTTGGATTGTATGGTGTAGTGTCATGGTGTGTTTTGGTATTTCTTGCTCAGTTGTCTTGGGTTTTGTGTTGGGTTTTGTTGTTTTGTGTTTGTTTGTATGATGTGAAGTTATTGGTCTTGGTTTTTGTATTGGGTTTTGTTGTTTTTGTATGATGTGGAGTTTTAAGTTCTTTTGGGATTTATTTATTTGGATGTATGGTGTGGAGTTGTTCCCTACCTGTCACTCACTCAACGTTGTGTAGATGAAGTGACACTAGGGGTCATTCTTGGGAGCCCAAGTCTCCTCTGATCTTTGATAAAAGGGAATTGGCGAGTGGTATTTGCATGCCACTACCCCGAACATATGGGTATAAAGGAGCTGGCGTGCGAACTGCTCATTCAGATTTTCTTTTCGGAGCCGAGCGGCTTCATTGAGCTGAATTCCCATGGCTTCCATTCACATCTGCTGGATTCTGATGCCGCATTACAGCGGCTTCTCCCACCTCTGCACTGGTGCACTGCAGAGATTGCCCCTGGGCGCTTCAGCATAACAACTAAAAGAGTATATTCTAAAAGAGCGGCACACATGGAAACGTCTTTTTAAAGATGCGTCTTTTTAAAGATGTCTTTCCATCTGTGTGTTATTCCTGGTTGCGGTTGTTATCTCCCACCTTCTGACGGCCATGATCACTGTCTTTCGTGTCTGGGTGCTGCCCAGGCAGAGTAGTCGTTCATGGATGGGTTATGTTCTCACTGCGAGAACATGACCATGGCAATGTTGCGGTTGCGCATGCCTTTGTAAGAAAGGAAGTCACCCCAGTGGCTCCCCGCCTCGATCTTTCTACCTACGGGTATGAGGCCAGCGCGGCTAGCACTGGTGGCGATTTGGGGACCTCAATGGGACCACCTCCGCCGGGCATTCCCCCACGGACCTTCCATTCCCCAGCATGCTCATGAGTGCGCTGGCTCGTCTCAGGGCAAGTTTGACCTCTTGTTCGCGGCCCGCGAAGGTGATGAGCTCTCGAGTGCAGCATTGAAGAGCAAGCTCGTCCAGTTGGACGCGGAGGCCTTGGCTGGGCTTCCAACCTCGGGTACGGTTGCCCAGACACAGGCTGACGTGGAAATGAAGAACATGCTCTCCCGGGCAGCCGCGAGCGTCGGGCTAGAGTGGAACCCTCCACTCTCCCCTGAAACCTTGCGGCTTGATGATTGGTTCCTGGTCCCGCGCCACCACTCACAGCCATGCCCCGCCCCAGTTCCTTTCATCCCGGAAATGCACGGTGAGCTGACAAGGTCGCAGGAGGCACCTTTTACTGCCTGGTCCTTATCTTTCAGCTCCCTGCCCTCACTATCCTCAATGGTAGGGCTGCCAAGGGGTATTGGGTGATGCCCCCAGTGGATAAGGCGCTCGCAGTGCACCTATGCTCGCAGAGCGCTGCCACCTGGTGTAGGCACCCGAAGCTCCCATCTAGCACCTGTAGGTTTATGTCGTCCCTGACGTCCAAAGCCACATGGTGCCGCTGGACAAGCCACAAAGTTGTTTGTATTGGGTTTTGTTTGTTTGGTTGTATGGTGTGGAGTTGTTTGTTTTGGTTTTGTTTGTTTGGTTGTATGGTGTAGAGTTGTTTGTTTTGGTTTTGTTTGTTTTGATGTATGGTGTGGAGTTGTTTGTTTTGGTTTTGTTTGTTTGGTTGTATGGTGTTGAGTTGTTTGTTTTGGTTTTGTTTGTTTGGTTGTATGGTGTGGAGTTGTTTGTTTTGGTTTTGTTTGTTTGGTTGTATGGTGTTGAGTTGTTTGTTTTGGTTTTGTTTGTTTGGTTGTATGGTGTGGAGTTGTTTGTTTTGGTTTTGTTTGTTTGGTTGTATGGTGTTGAGTTGTTTGTTTTGGTTTTGTTTGTTTGGTTGTATGGTGTGGAGTTGTTTGTTTTGGTTTTGTTTGTTTGGTTGTATGGTGTGGAGTTGTTTGTTTTGGTTTTGTTTGTTTGGTTGTATGGTGTTGAGTTGTTTGTTTTGGTTTTGTTTGTTTGGTTGTATGGTGTGGAGTTGTTTGTTTTGGTTTTGTTTGTTTGGTTGTATGGTGTTGAGTCGTTTGTTTTGGTTTTGTTTGTTTGGTTGTATGGTGTGGAGTTGTTTGTTTTGGTTTTGTTTGTTTGGTTGTATGGTGTTGAGTTGTTTGTTTTGGTTTTGTTTGTTTGGTTGTATGGTGTGGAGTTGTTTGTTTTGGTTTTGTTTGTTTGGTTGTATGGTGTGGAGTTGTTTGTTTTGGTTTTGTTTGTTTGGTTGTATGGTGTGGAGTTGTTTGTTTTGGTTTTGTTTGTTTGGTTGTATGGTGTTGAGTTGTTTGTTTTGGTTTTGTTTGTTTGGTTGTATGGTGTGGAGTTGTTTGTTTTGGTTTTGTTTGTTTGGTTGTATGGTGTGGAGTTGTTTGTTTTGGTTTAGTTTGTTTGTTTGTATGGTGTGGAGTTGTTTGTTTTGGTTTTGTTTGTTTGGTTGTATGGTGTGGAGTTGTTTGTTTTGGTTTAGTTTGTTTGGTTGTATGGTGTGGAGTTGTTTGTTTTGGTTTTGTTTGTTTGGTTATATGGTGTGGAGTTGTTTGTTTTGGTTTTGTTTGTTTGGTTGTATGGTGTGAAGTTGTTTGTTTTGGTTTTGTTTGTTTGGTTGTATGGTGTTGAGTTGTTTGTTTTGGGTTTTTATTTGTTTTGATGTATGGTGTTGAGTTGTTTGTTTTGGGTTTTTGTTTGATTTCCTGTAATTGTGTATTACAGAAACTACATGTACATTTTACTAATCCTGTAGGACAATAAAACTGTTGAAAACTGAATTACGAGTCTTGTTTCTGCTGTAAAGTCACGAGTTTGAGTTAAACCAGGGCAGATCCTCACAGATACAGTGTGTTTGTCAGAGGTGGATCAATGTAAATAGTGTTTATGGTTCTTGGATTGTCAAGGCTGGACGTGAATGTTTAGTTATAACAGCAGTGTGTATCTGGTGAGATGGTGACCTGCTCCACACACTCACATCATGTTCTACACAGTCTTAAAGTGTGATGAAATGGTTCCAACTCTCGATTTCAAAACACCATTAGCAAAGCAAATTTACTTGCAGATCACTGTTGTTAAGCCTGACATGGTCTTAAAGTTCAGACGTGAGAAATGTTAGCACCAAAACTTTAATCCAAATCAAACAGAAGTCCACAGTGAGAGAGAAAGCACTCACGTTTAGTAGCGATACATTGTTTTTCTAGCAGCTGGGGTGACATTAAATCATCGCAGGTCAAATGTCCGATGGTAATGGCTCCCTGAGTGTGTTCTCTCTAACGATCGCTTGGAAAAGTTTTATTCTCCTGTGCTAAAAACAGCCGGCGAGTTACAAGAGAAAAGTCTCAAACCACAGAAAGATGAAGTACAAATAGACCTGAAACTAAAAGTGTTGTAGGAAAAAAAAGGACAAATGAACTAACGGCAAATAATAACTTGTGCAATAACAGTTGTTTACAGAAATACATTATGTGAAATTCTCTTTCCAAAAGTCAAATATTCTGTTCAAGATGTAATGCAAAATTTCCACAATTTCATGTTCAGTCATTTACTTTACTAGTGCTTGTGTAGGAAGACTGACAATAACAGTAAAGATTCCCAGTACTCCATCCATCCATCTTCAACCGCTTATCCGAAGTCGGGTCGCGGGGGCAGCTGCTCCAGCAGGGGCCCCAAACTTCCCTATCCCGAGCCACATTAACCAGCTCTGACTGGGGGACCCCGAGGCGTTCCCAGGCCAGTGTGGAGATGTAATCTCTCCACCTAATCCTGGGTCTTCCCCGAGGCCTCCTCCCAGCTGGACGTGCCTGAAACACCTCCCTAGGGAGGCGGCCAGGGGGCATCCTTGCCAGATACCCAAACCACCTCAACTGACTCCTTTCGACGCAAAGGAGCAGCGGCTCTACTCCGAGCTCCTCACGGATGACTGAGCTCCTCACCCTATCTCTAAGGGAGAAGCCCGCCACCCTTCTGAGGAAACCCATTTCGGCCGCTTGTACTCGTGACCTAGTTCTTTCGGTCATGACCCAGCCTTCATGACCATAGGTGAGGGTAGGAATGAAAATTGACCGGTAGATCGAGAGCTTTGCCTTCCGGCTCAGACCTCTTTTCGTGACAACGGTGCGATAGAGCGAGTACAATACCGCCCCCGCTGCCCCGATTCTCTGGCCAACCTCCCGCTCCATTGTCCCCTCACTCGGGAACAAGACCCCGAGGTACTTGAACACCTTCACTTGTGGCAATACCTCCTTCCCAGTACTGTAATATTAAATCAACACTCTCGGAACGCCGGTTTTCCAATCATTAGTGTAGAAATGGAAAGTAAATTTGATAAAGCTGCTGGCCTTTAAACATCTGCAGAGATTGATTTTATTTTGGCAGAGCGAAGTGTTTATACCCACAATCTTGTGCGTAAACTTTACTCAACAGAAGCAGCATCATTCTCATGGAAAAACTGCATTTTGTCCCACTTTAATTTACACACACTCATTATTCTTATATAGCGGAGGTGTTATTTCTTTGCTGCTTTCTCTAAGAGCCAAACACTCTGTTGTTACTGGAGGTTAATTGGCTGTTTGGTACTTTCTCTTGATTGGCCGAGACTGTTAAACGGGTCTGATCACGTCTCTGGTGGTCCTGGGTTCGGCTAATATGATAATTGCACTATAACTCTCTCAGTTGGGTCCGATTCCTCCATCGTGATCTGTGTTATTCCAGAACTCTGGATGGCAGCGGCACAGACTTGTCATGAGCCAAACGGTCTATGTGTTTAATGTTGATTGGTTGGTAGTTAGTCGATGAATATCCAAATGAAGTTCATCAGCGTTGAATGAGTTTAGATTGATCATAGTCCAAACTTGTTTTTGTGCTTGAAGTCAAGAGACGCTTTCCAGCAGAATCAACTCCTAATATAAAAACCAGGGTGGGGAAATGTGTTTTATCTGAGAACTTTTAAAGTGAGGGAAAAATTTGGCTGGTCAAGAAAATGACAGATGACCCGGTTGAACATTCAGCACAAGACCGAAGACGAAATCTATTACATACACTACATCAAACACGTTAAACATATTAAACATATTAAACATGTTAGAGTGAAGAATCGCAGGTCTGCTTTAGTGCTGAACATCAGCAGAAAATATTCACGAAACTGAGCCAGAGACGAAACAGAGTCGGACAGAATTCAGATGGTTACGTTTCAGATTTCGGACTTTTTGTAAAAGTCTTGCACATTCCTCCTCTGTGGTTTCTTTAATTGTGTAATTGAGAATGAATTGTGTGCCAAATAATCCACTCATAAATCTTGACTTATTTGAACTATCAGATCCAATATATTTAGAGCTATGTGTCAAAAATGGATTATTATTCGATGATTTTACACAATATATATCACGAGAGAGTTTCAGGAGAACATGTTGTTTGTGTTCTGGGTGGTTACTAGGGCTTTATTAAAAGGTTGCTAAGGTGTACCGGATGTTTGTTTGTGTTTTAGCAGGTTGTTGTGTGGTTAATAAGGTAGTCTAGGTTGTTGTAAAACCATAGATATACACACATAGATCCTGCATTGGCAGATACGTGTTACGTCGGTATACTGGAAAGGTCGAGGCAACGCATGAAAGTGGACTGAGAGATGCAGTTTTCATGAGATTTGATTTAAACATCAGACAATATCGTAGGTGATATTAAAATTCCTGCACCAACTATTGGCCAAATGTCTGCCTGTCTATCTCTCCGCTGTTGTGTTCAGCATCAAACGGTTGCTTGACAGTAGCAGCAAATGACAGCTGAGTGGAAACAATAACAGCGGCTTTCTCCTTCTTGCACGGTTGTGCATTGTTGCCTCTGGGCGCTTCGACAGCGCAGACAACTCGAAAGAGTTATTTAAAAGAGTAATTTAAAAGACCACCCGCCCCCCGGCATGCTTGTTGACTCCCGTCCGTGCTCGAGGTAACAGCAGCTTGCCTCACAGCCAGTCTGCCTATCCTCTCGAGCTTGAAGTGGATGAGCTGTCCGCTGCATCGGAGAGCGCAGCATCTGACGCGGAGGACTCCCCTGGGCTGCCGCTTTCGGGCCAGTACGCCCAGGCTGAGTCCGATGCGCAGATGACCGAAATGCTTTCCCGGGCCGCCGCTAGCGTGGGGCTGGATTGGAACCCTCCATCCTCCCGACAGCCATTGCGGCTGGATGACTGGTTCCTGGGGTCCGGGCGCCGCTCACAGCCTCGCCCCCCCCCCGGTCCTGTTTTTCCCGGATGCGCATGATGAGCTGACGTCATCGTGGAGAGCACCCCTCTCCACTCGTCAGACAGCACCACTCGCTCATCCGCTCTCACTACCCTCGACGGCGGAGCGGCCCACGGGTACACGCCGATTCCACAGGTGGATAGGGCGGTTGCACTCCACCTATGTCCCGGAAACCCTACCACCTGTAGGACAACATCCTCGCTTATTGCGAAGGCCTACTGCGCTGCCGGACAGGCCGCTTCCACCCTGCACGCCATGGCCCTCCTGCAAGTCCACCAGGCCAAGGCTCTCAGAAACATGCACGAGGGTGGCCCTGATCCCGATGTGCTGCAGGAACTGCGCTCAGCGACCGAACTCGCCCTTAGAGCTACGAAGGTCACAGCGCAGTCACTCGGTTAGGCGATGGCCACGCTCGTGGTCCAGGGACATCATCTATGGTTGAACTTGGTCGAGATGCGTGAAACCGACAAGGCTAGCTTCCTGAACGCCCCTGTCTCCCAGTTCGGCCTCTTTGGCGACACCGTCGAGGACTTCGCCCAGCAGTTCTCCGCGGTGAAGAAGCTGACGGAGGCCATTTCTGTTATATGGTGTAGTTGTTTGTTTTGTTTTGATGTTTTTGTTTGGTTGCTTGTATTGTGTGGTTGTTTGTTTTGTTTTGATGTTTTTGTTTGGTTGGTTGTATGGTGCAGTTGTTTGTTTTGTTTTGATGTTTTTGTTTGGTTGGATGTATGGTGCAGTTGTTTGTTTTGTTTTGATGTGTTTGTTTGGTTGGATTTATGGTGCAGTTGTTTGTTTTGTTTTGATGTTTTTGTTTGATTGGATGTATTGTGTAGTTGTTTGTTTTGATGTTTTTGTTTGATTGGATGTGTTGTGTAGTTGTTTGTTTTGTTTTGATGTTTTTGTTTGATTGGATGTATTGTGTAGTTGTTTGTTTTGATGTTTTTGTTTGATTGGATGTGTTGTGTAGTTGTTTGTTTTGTTTTGATGTTTTTGTTTGGTTGGATGTATGGTGCAGTTGTTTGTTTTGTTTTGATGTGTTTGTTTGGTTGGATTTATGGTGCAGTTGTTTGTTTTGTTTTGATGTTTTTGTTTGATTGGATGTATGGTGTGGTTGTTTGTTTTGTTTTGATGTTTTTGTTTGGTTGGATTTATGGTGTAGTTGTTTATTTTGTTTTGATGTTTTTGTTTGATTGGATTTATGGTGCAGTTGTTTGTTTTGTTTTGATGTTTTTGTTTGATTGGATGTATGGTGTGGTTGTTTGTTTTGTTTTGATGTTTTTGTTTGGTTGCTTGTATGGTGTAGTTGTTTGTTTTGTTTTGATGTTTTTGTTTGGTTGGTTGTATGGTGTAGTTGTTTGTTTTGTTTTGATGTTTTTGTTTGGTTGGATGTATGGTGCAGTTGTTTGTTTTGTTTTTATGTTTTTGTTTGATTGGATGAATGGTGCAGTTGTTTGTTTTGTTTATATGTTTTTGTTTGGTTGCTTGTATGGTGTAGTTGTTTGTTTTGTTTTGATGTTTTTGTTTGGTTGGTTGTATGGTGTAGTTGTTTGTTTTGTTTTGATGTTTTTGTTTGGTTGCTTGTATGGTGTAGTTGTTTGTTTTGTTTTGATGTTTTTGTTTGATTGGATGTATGGTGCAGTTGTTTGTTTTGTTTTGATGTTTTTGTTTGGTTGCTTGTATGGTGTAGTTGTTTGTTTTGTTCTGATGTTTTTGTTTGGTTGGTTGTATGGTGTAGTTGTTTGTTTTGTTTTGATGTTTTTGTTTGGTTGGATTTATGGTGTAGTTGTTTGTTTTGTTTTGATGTTTTTGTTTGGTTGGTTGTATGGTGTAGTTGTTTGTTTTGTTTTTATCTTTTTTGTTTGATTGGATGTATGGTGTGGTTGTTCGTTTTATTTTGATCTTTTTTGTTTGATTGGATGTATTGTGTGGTTGTTCGTTTTATTTTGATCTTTTTTGTTTGATTGGATGTATTGTGTGGTTGTTCGTTTTATTTTGATCTTTTTTGTTTGGTTGGTTGTATGGTGTAGTTGTTTGTTTTGTTTTGACCTTTTTATTTGATTGGATGTATTGTGTGGTTGTTTGATTTGTTTTGATGTTTTTGTTTGATTGGATGTATGGTGTGGTTGTTTGTTTTGTTTTGATGTTTTTGTTTGATTGGATGTATTGTGTGGTTGTTTGTTTTGTTTTGATGTTTTTGTTTGATTGGATGTATTGTGTGGTTGTTTGTTTTGTTTTGATGTTTTTGTTTGATTGGATGTATTGTGTGGTTGTTTGTTTTGTTTTGATGTTTTTGTTTGATTGGATGTATTGTGTGGTTGTTTGTTTTGTTTTGATGTTTTTGTTTGATTGGATGTATGGTGTGGTTGTTTGTTTTGTTTTGATGTTTTTGTTTGATTGGATGTATGGTGTGGTTGTTTCATTTGTTTTGATGTTTTTGTTTGATTGGATGTATTGTGTGGTTGTTTGTTTTGTTTTGATGCTTTTGTTTGATTGGATGTATTGTGTGGTTGTTTGTTTTGTTTTGATGTTTTTGTTTGATTGGATGTATGGTGTGGTTGTTTGTTTTGTTTTGAAGTTTTGTTTGATTGTATGTATTGTGTGGTTGTTTTGTTTTGATGTTTTTGTTTGATTGGATGTATGGTGTGGTTGTTTGTTTTGTTTTGATGTTTTTGTTTGATTGGATGTATTGTGTGGTTGTTTGTTTTGTTTTGATGTTTTTGTTTGATTGGATGTATGGTGTGGTTGTTTGTTTTGTTTTGATGTTTTTGTTTGATTGGATGTATTGTGTGGTTGTTTGTTTTGTTTTGATGTTTTTGTTTGATTGGATGTATTGTGTTGTTGTTTGTTTTGTTTTGATTTTTTTGTTTGATTGGATGTATGGTGTGGTTGTTTGTTTTGTTTTGATGTTTTTGTTTGATTGGATGTATGGTGTGGTTGTTTGTTTTGTTTTGATCTTTTTTGTTTGGTTGGTTGTATGGTGCAGTTGTTTGTTTTGTTTTGATCTTTTTTGTTTGGTTGGTTGTATGGTGTAGTTGTTTGTTTTGTTGTGATCTTTTTTATTTGATTGGATGTATTGTGTGGTTGTTTGTTTTGTTTTGATCTTTTTTGTTTGGTTGGTTGTATGGTGCAGTTGTTTGTTTTGTTTTGATCTTTTTTGTTTGGTTGGTTGTATGGTGTAGTTGTTTGTTTGTTTTGATCTTTTTTATTTGATTGGATGTATGGTGTGGTTGTTTGTTTTGTTTTGATCTTTTTTGTTTGATTGGATGTATTGTGTGGTTGTTTGTTTTATTTTGATGTTATTGTTTGATTGGATGTATGGTGTGGTTGTTTGTTTTGTTTTGATCTTTTTTGTTTGGTTGGTTGTATGGTGTAGTTGTTTGTTTTGTTTTGATGTTTTTGTTTGGTTGCTTGTATGGTGTAGTTGTTTGTTTTGTTTTGATGTTTTTGTTTGATTGGATGTATGGTGCAGTTGTTTGTTTTGTTTTGATGTTTTTGTTTGGTTGCTTGTATGGTGTAGTTGTTTGTTTTGTTTTGATGTTTTTGTTTGGTTGGTTGTACGGTGTAGTTGTTTGTTTTGTTTTAATGTTTTTGTTTGGTTGGATTTATGGTGTAGTTGTTTGTTTTGTTTTGATGTTTTTGTTTGGTTGGTTGTATGGTGTAGTTGTTTGTTTTGTTTTTATCTTTTTTGTTTGATTGAATGTATTGTGTGGTTGTTCGTTTTATTTTGATCTTTTTTGTTTGATTGGATGTATGGTGTGGTTGTTCGTTTTATTTTGATCTTTTTTGTTTGATTGGATGTATTGTGTGGTTGTTTGTTTTATTTTGATCTTTTTTGTTTGGTTGGTTGTATGGTGTAGTTGTTTGTTTTGTTTTGATATTTTTTGTTTGATTGGATGTATTGTGTGGTTGTTTGTTTTGTTTTGATGTTTTTGTTTGATTGGATGTATGGTGTAGTTGTTTGTTTTGTTTTGATGTTTTTGTTTGATTGGATGTATGGTGTGGTTGTTTGTTTTGTTTTGATGTTTTTGTTTGATTGGATGTATTGTGTGGTTGTTTGTTTTGTTTTGATGTTTTTGTTTGATTGGATGTATTGTGTGGTTGTTTGTTTTGTTTTGATGTTTTTGTTTGATTGGATGTATGGTGTGGTTGTTTGTTTTGTTTTGATGTTTTTGTTTGATTGGATGTATTGTGTGGTTGTTTGTTTTGTTTTGATGTTTTTGTTTGATTGGATGTATTGTGTGGTTGTTTGTTTTGTTTTGATGTTTTTGTTTGATTGGATGTATGGTGTGGTTGTTTGTTTTGTTTTGATGTTTTTGTTTGATTGGATGTATTGTGTGGTTGTTTGTTTTGTTTTGATGTTTTTGTTTGATTGGATGTATTGTGTTGTTGTTTGTTTTGTTTTGATTTTTTTGTTTGATTGGATGCATTGTGTGGTTGTTTGTTTTGTTTTGATGTTTTTGTTTGATTGGATGTATGGTGTGGTTGTTTGTTTTGTTTTGATGTTTTTGTTTGATTGGATGTATGGTGTGGTTGTTTGTTTTGTTTTGATGTTTTTGTTTGATTGGATGTATTGTGTGGTTGTTTGTTTTGTTTTGATGTTTTTGTTTGATTGGATGTATGGTGTGGTTGTTTGTTTTGTTTTGATGTTTTTGTTTGATTGGATGTATTGTGTGGTTGTTTGTTTTGTTTTGATGTTTTTGTTTGATTGGATGTATGGTGTGGTTGTTTGTTTTGTTTTGATGTTTTTGTTTGATTGGATGTATTGTGTTGTTGTTTGTTTTGTTTTGATGTTTTTGTTTGATTGGATGTATTGTGTGGTTGTTTGTTTTGTTTTGATGTTTTTGTTTGATTGGATGTATTGTGTTGTTGTTTGTTTTGTTTTGATTTTTTTGTTTGATTGGATGCATTGTGTGGTTGTTTGTTTTGTTTTGATGTTTTTGTTTGATTGGATGTATGGTGTGGTTGTTTGTTTTGTTTTGATGTTTTTGTTTGATTGGATGTATGGTGTGGTTGTTTGTTTTGTTTTGATGTTTTTGTTTGATTGGATGTATTGTGTGGTTGTTTGTTTTGTTTTGATGTTTTTGTTTGATTGGATGTATGGTGTGGTTGTTTGTTTTGTTTTGATGTTTTTGTTTGATTGGATGTATTGTGTGGTTGTTTGTTTTGTTTTGATGTTTTTGTTTGATTGGATGTATGGTGTGGTTGTTTGTTTTGTTTTGATGTTTTTGTTTGATTGGATGTATTGTGTTGTTGTTTGTTTTGTTTTGATTTTTTTGTTTGATTGGATGTATTGTGTGGTTGTTTGTTTTGTTTTGATGTTTTTGTTTGATTGGATGTATGGTGTGGTTGTTTGTTTTGTTTTGATGTTTTTGTTTGATTGGATGTATGGTGTAGTTGTTTGTTTTGTTTTGATGTTTTTGTTTGATTGGATGTATTGTGTGGTTGTTTGTTTTGTTTTGATGTTTTTGTTTGATTGGATGTATTGTGTTGTTGTTTGTTTTGATGTTTTTGTTTGATTGGATGTATTGTGTTGTTGTTTGTTTTGATGTTTTTGTTTGATTGGATGTATTGTGTGGTTGTTTGTTTTGTTTTGATGTTTTTGTTTGATTGGATGTATGGTGTGGTTGTTTGTTTTGTTTTGATGTTTTTGTTTGATTGGATGTATTGTGTGGTTGTTTGTTTTGTTTTGATGTTTTTGTTTGATTGGATGTATTGTGTTGTTGTTTGTTTTGATGTTTTTGTTTGATTGGATGTATGGTGTGGTTGTTTGTTTTGTTTTGATGTTTTTGTTTGATTGGATGTATTGTGTTGTTGTTTGTTTTGATGTTTTTGTTTGATTGGATGTATTGTGTTGTTGTTTGTTTTGTTTTGATGTTTTTGTTTGATTGGATGTATTGTGTTGTTGTTTGTTTTGATGTTTTTGTTTGATTGGATGTATGGTGTGGTTATTTGTTTTGTTTTTATCTTTTTTGTTTGATTGGATGTATGGTGTAGTTGTTTGTTTTGTTTTTATCTTTTTTGTTTGATTGGATGTATTGTGTGGTTGTTTGTTTTGTTTTGATCTTTTTTGTTTGATTGGATGTATGGTGTGGTTGTTTGTTTTGTTTTTATCTTTTGTGTTTGGTTGGTTGTATTGTGTTGTTGTTTGTTTTGTTTAGTTGTTTTTTGTTTGGTTTGGTGTTAAGTTATTTGTCTTGGTTTTTGTCATGTATTTTATACAGTTTAATTAATAGTCTTTAATTGAAATGAAGTGAACTGTTTTACACATATATTAAATAATGACAGGGCAGTATTCATAATTTACATTAATTTATCCAGACTTTTGTTTTCTGATCAGTACAACCATTAATATGATTTAGTTTTATTTAGAGTTTAAATGTAAATAAATCCAAACTGAAGCAAAAATTCCAGTGAATTTTCCTGAAACGTACATAAAAGTCTATTTTAAAATCACATAAAATAATAAAGCATTTACTGTAAAAAAATAACCAATCACTGACATGGTGGTTAACCTCATGCAGCGGGCATTGATGCCCTTGGGCATGCACTGGGCGTTTCCGTTCTGTTACACAATGACCTTCACTATCCCAGCGTCAAACACCCGAACGTTTAAATGTCAACAAAAAAATTACTACTGCTCTGGACAGTGATGACATAAATACGCCACTTTAGGAAAATTTTGCTGAATTATTTTCAGTTTATTCTAAAGGTGTTGCTGCTATTTATGTGTTCAAAAAGGCATTTGGCCTGTTATTATTTCCTCAAGCCAAAGTTCACTCAGTGAGTTCAGAAATCTGCTTTCTTAAATTGAAAATGACCTTTCAGACCAACAAATTCAAGGTCCATAATGCAGCGCTGCGGTTTGGGTTTTCTCTCCAGAAACAGACTGAACAAAACTCTGAAATTCTTCACACATTAAATCATAGTTTAATACAAAACCACACGCCACTGAATGATCTCTGTCCCACAAATGCACTGCGCAGGCATACAGGCAGATCAAGTGGCTAACAGTATTAGTTTCATGCAGTTTCTCATCAGCACAAGCTTCACAGCTTTGATCCGTTTCACACTTTCATACTTCCTCTCGCAGATGAAAGTAAGCACTAAAAACCGGCCTAAAGTTGATCTTAATTATACTTGATGCAAACATGACATTTAGAGTTATTTTAGTGGCGCACCTGTTTTAACTGAGCTTCAGATGTGTGTCACTGCATGATTAGTTGATTGACAGGTGAGTAGGTGGAGCTTCGTTGCTGTTGGAACGCATTTGAACGGATGAGCCCAATGTGCTCATATGTATTATTATAGTATTTGGCTTGTAATATTTTTATCTGAATATAACATTTCTCAAAAATATGAACTTAACATAAAATTGAGACACGTTCTGCTACACAAGTGAGGCACACGATGAGCCTATTCATTAAATTGTAGATAATCTTTTTTTATATGTTTTAATGCTGTTCTGTTATTAAAAAATATCTTTGTTTTATGGGATGCATGGCGTATTAACCTCGTGCGACCCCGTGTGCACATATGTGGACGTTGTATTTTGGCTTCGCTATATGCAACAAATAATTTCATTTCATTTAAACCCACTGATCTCAGTTCAGGAGACTCTGGGCTGTCAGTAAAGGGTTAAACTTTCAACATACGGAGTCATGTGACCAAACAACATGGTGCTGATCACAGCGGAGTTTGTCTTTGGGAGAAACGGCAATAAAACCAAATTAAGTTTTTACACTGAAACCTGTTTGAGTCACAAGATTAGAGTCTCTAGTTTCATCTGATATGCCATTTTTTAAATTCCATCGATTTATCGTGAAACGGCGCTCTGATAAACACAATGACCACGTATGTGGACTATAGACTCATTTTCAGTTAAAATATCCAATATTCTAAAAACTGATAAATGTGTCTTTCAGAGGCTTTATATGGAGTTATGATGAAAATAAGATGCATTTCTAACTGTTCTGAGACCAGTGCAGACAGACAGCACACTGGAGGTTAAGTCATGCACTAAATAGGGGGCAAGGGAGCATCCTATAGCTCTCCTATAACTGTTCTGAGACCAGTGCAGACAGACAGCACACTGGAGGTTAAGTCATGCACTAAATAGGGAGCAAGGGAGCATCCTATATCTCTCTATAACTGTTCTGAGACCAGTGCAGACAGACAGCACACTGGAGGTTAAGTCATGCACTAAATAGGGGGCAAGGGAGCATCCTATACCTCTCCTATAACTGTTCTGAGACCAGTGCAGACAGACAGCACACTGGAGGTTAAGTCATGCACTAAATAGGGAGCAAGGGAGCATCCTATATCTCTCCTATAACTGTTCTGAGACCAGTGCAGACAGACAGCACACTGGAGGTTAAGTCATGCACTAAATAGGGGGCAAGGGAGCATCCTATAGCTCTCCTATAACTGTTCTGAGACCAGTACAGACAGACAGCACACTGGAGGTTAAGTCATGCACTAAATAGGGAGCAAGGGAGCATCCTATATCTCTCCTATAACTGTTCTGAGACCAGTGCAGACAGACAGCACACTGGAGGTTAAGTCATGCACTAAATAGGGGGCAAGGGAGCATCCTATACCTCTCCTATAACTGTTCTGAGACCAGTGCAGACAGACAGCACACTGGAGGTTAAGTCATGCACTAAATAGGGGGCAAGGGAGCATCCTATAGCTCTCCTATAACTGTTCTGAGACCAGTGCAGACAGACAGCACACTGGAGGTTAAGTCATGCACTAAATAGGGAGCAAGGGAGCATCCTATATCTCTCCTATAACTGTTCTGAGACCAGTGCAGACAGACAGCACACTGGAGGTTAAGTCATGCACTAAATAGGGAGCAAGGGAGCATCCTATACCTCTCCTATAACTGTTCTGAGACCAGTGCAGACAGACAGCACACTGGAGGTTAAGTCATGCACTAAATAGGGAGCAAGGGAGCATCCTATATCTCTCCTATAACTGTTCTGAGACCAGTGCAGACAGACAGCACACTGGAGGTTAAGTCATGCACTAAATAGGGAGCAAGGGAGCATCCTATAGCTCTCCTATAACTGTTCTGAGACCAGTGCAGACAGACAGCACACTGGAGGTTAAGTCATGCACTAAATAGGGAGCAAGGGAGCATCCTATAGCTCTCCTATAACTGTTCTGAGACCAGTGCAGACAGACAGCACACTGGAGGTTAAGTCATGCACTAAATAGGGAGCAAGGGAGCATCCTATATCTCTCCTATAACTGTTCTGAGACCAGTGCAGACAGACAGCACACTGGAGGTTAAGTCATGCACTAAATAGGGGCAAGGGAGCATCCTATAGCTCTCCTATAACTGTTCTGAGACCAGTACAGACAGACAGCACACTGGAGGTTAAGTCATGCACTAAATAGGGAGCAAGGGAGCATCCTATATCTCTCCTATAACTGTTCTGAGACCAGTGCAGACAGACAGCACACTGGAGGTTAAGTCATGCACTAAATAGGGGGCAAGGGAGCATCCTATACCTCTCCTATAACTGTTCTGAGACCAGTGCAGACAGACAGCACACTGGAGGTTAAGTCATGCACTAAATAGGGGGCAAGGGAGCATCCTATAGCTCTCCTATAACTGTTCTGAGACCAGTGCAGACAGACAGCACACTGGAGGTTAAGTCATGCACTAAATAGGGAGCAAGGGAGCATCCTATAGCTCTCCTATAACTGTTCTGAGACCAGTGCAGACAGACAGCACACTGGAGGTTAAGTCATGCACTAAATAGGG
>NC_068294.1:44935288-44940288 GCF_025860055.1 Xyrauchen texanus
AACTGTAGACTTTAGTACGTTAATGTCGTTTAGCTAACTGTAGACTTTAGTACGTTAATGTCGTTTAGCTAACTGTAGACTTTAGTACGTTAATGTCGTTTAGCTAACTGTAGACTTTAGTACGTTAATGTCGTTTAGCTAACTGTAGACTTAAGTACGTTAATGTCGTTTAGCTAACTGTAGACTTAAGTACGTTAATGTCGTTTAGCTAACTGTAGACTTTAGTACGTTAATGTCGTTTAGCTAACTGTAGACTTTAGTACGTTAATGTCGTTTAGCTAACTGTAGACTTTAGTACGTTAATGTCGTTTAGCTAACTGTAGACTTTAGTACGTTAATGTCGTTTAGCTAACTGTAGACTTTAGTATGTTTATGTCGTTTAGCTAACTGTAGACTTTAGTACGTTAATGTCGTTTAGCTAACTGTAGACTTTAGTACGTTAATGTCGTTTAGCTAACTGTAGACTTTAGTACGTTAATGTCGTTTAGCTAACTGTAGACTTTAGTACGTTAATGTCGTTTAGCTAACTGTAGACTTAAGTACGTTAATGTCGCTTAGCTAACTGTAGACTTTAGTACGCTAATGTCGCTTAGCTAACTGTAGACTTTAGTACGCTAATGTTGTTTAGATAACTGTAGACTTTAGTACGTTAATGTCGTTTAGCTAACTGTAGACTTTAGTATGTTTATGTCGTTTAGCTAACTGTAGACTTAAGTACGTTAATGTCGTTTAGCTAACTGTAGACTTAAGTACGTTAATGTCGTTTAGCTAACTGTAGACTTTAGTACGTTAATGTCGTTTAGCTAACTGTAGACTTTAGTATGTTTATGTTGTTTAGCTAACTGTAGACTTTAGTACGTTAATGTCGTTTAGCTAACTGTAGACTTTAGTATGTTTATGTCGTTTAGCTAACTGTAGACTTAAGTACGTTAATGTCGTTTAGCTAACTGTAGACTTTAGTATGTTTATGTTGTTTAGCTAACTGTAGACTTAAGTACGTTAATGTCGTTTAGCTAACTGTAGACTTTAGTACGTTAATGTTGTTTAGCTAACTGTAGACTTTAGTATGTTTATGTTGTTTAGCTAACTGTAGACTTAAGTACGTTAATGTCGTTTAGCTAACTGTAGACTTTAGTATGTTTATGTTGTTTAGCTAACTGTAGACTTTAGTACGTTAATGTCGTTTAGCTAACTGTAGACTTTAGTATGTTTATGTCGTTTAGCTAACTGTAGACTTTAGTATGTTTATGTCGTTTAGCTAACTGTAGACTTTAGTACGTTAATGTCGTTTAGCTAACTGTAGACTTTAGTACGTTAATGTCGTTTAGCTAACTGTAGACTTTAGTGTGTAGGGGCGTCAGATATTGACATTCTAATAACGGGAAACATAGAAACACAACATTGTTTTTGTCCGGTTGTGGTTTCGCTTAATTTGTGGTTGCAGCAAACTGACTCTCCAAAGTCTACTAAAGCAAATATATCAGCTGCTAATGATCTAGTTTGTCCTCTGACCTCAAAGACAAAGAGGTTTGAAGATCACGTGACCGTGTGAAGACACATTATTATGTTCTTACTGACCCAGTGAAATGTGACAAATCAACAATCACCGTCAGCAGGAAACTCACTGAATGCAGTTTTCAGGGTCATCTTGTATGTGGCGACATCTGGAAACAATTGCTTTATTAAACTGCTGTGGGATTCAGACTCGTGTTGAGCGTTGTGGAGTTTAATCCTGAACAGACACCGACTCCTGACGTCCTGAATGTGCAGCTTTGCACACCAGAGGAAGAGAGATCACCGCCATTTGGAGGACGTAGTTGTTTTCATTGTTTTTGTCGATCAGACGCTCATTTTCTCAAAAGTTTGGTATGATTTTAAAGATAAAATAAGCTCAAATATAATCCTATTACTAAACGACTGGCGTTTCAACACAAACGGTGGTTTATTAAACTAGATAAGTGATTATAAATCAGTGTGAAAGTGTGTGATTATATATGTTTATTGCACATTTGTAGGTCATTAGTCCGAGTGTTTTTCCAGTAGCAGATGGTGCTAGATTATGGTTTGGCTATAAGATGGCTGACTTCACAATGTTCCTTTCAGTGTCTGGCATTGGCTGTTATAAAGACCCTCAAACCCTGATCATTAATCTTGGTGGTCCTGAATCGTGGGGTTTCCTTCATGAATCCACTCATAAAATCAGTGTGTGCATGAATCTTTTCAACGGGGCGGAACAACGTCACAAACTTTCTCAGACACCATAAAAAATGAACAATAAACATGTGACGGTTTAGCCAGACCGTATGAGATCTACATCATAAACGTGTGCACTCAAATGGCGTGGTAGCCCAACCGAGTGTTGCACTTGCGAGGTAAAGGGGTACGAGTACAGGGGTACAGACATGTTTTACTCCCGGTTGATGTAAGAGGTGAAATGTAATAGTTAATGTGAAACGTGTCGGACGTGTTTCATGCATCACCAACACAACTGGTTATTTTCACATGGGATTTACACTTGTGTCTTTTTGAGGAATGAACTCTGGGTCACAGAAGCAACAGTGACATCATCACCACCATCGTAGTTAACGTGGGAGGTGACCTTTGACCTTAAAGCTGTAGCTTCTCGATTAAGGTTAGGACAGGGGTCAGTAGGTCAATTAGCACCAGACACACTTTAACTGATGTCAGCTGACCTGTGAGACACTTCTCTCCAAACGTTTAGGACTTTCATCAGCTGTTTAACACTGTACCACATGATTAATGAGTGACAGCTGTCAAACCCTCGTCTAGGGAACAAGTTCCAGTACTTTAATTAATACTAAAATAAGCTAAATATAGAGCATTCGAGCGACAGGCGGCTGCTTTTGCATATTAAATATGAAGTAAAATAAGTGTTTCTGAGGACCAGATAGCACATTAAAATGATGTTTTAAGCTTTAGGTGGCACGGTGGAATGACTGGGCTTTTACAATATGGGATTAAACTGGTTTTGAGAAACAAAACGTGAGTTATTTGAAATGGTAATGATAATTTGCAGCATTACTACTGTTTAAGGTAGTGTTATTGATTAATTAAAAGTTTTTTATTATTTCATTTAATACCTTCAATTTTGTATGTTCTGTAAAACTAAATTTGTCACAAAGTGCATATCTTCTCACATCTTCATTTGTACAATGTATAGAAGTTTATTTGGGATGTCTAAAGCTTTTTATACAGTATATTTAACCTCCCGAGGGCCCGGATCCACATGCGTGGACATTATGTTTTAGCTTTATTATAGGCTATGCATCATTTATTTTAATTTAAACAGACTGATCTCAGTTCAGGAGACTTCATGTGACCAAACAACATGGCGCTGATCACAGCGGAGTTTGTCTTTGGGAGAAGCGGCAACAAAACTGCATCTGGTAAGAAATCTCATTAAGTTTTTTAATTAAAACCTGTTTGAGTCACAAGATTAGAGTCTCTAGTTTCATCTGATATGCCATTTTTTAAATTAAATCGATTTATCGTGAAACGGCGCGCTGATAAACACAATGACCACGTATGTGGACTATAGACTCATTTTCAGTTATAATATCCAATATTCACTTTGTTCATCTAAAAACTGATAAATGTGTCTTTCAGAGGCTTTATATGGAGTTATAATGAACATAAGATGCATTTCAAACTGTTCTGAGATCAGTGCAGACAGACAGCACACTGGAGGTTAAGTCATGCACTAAATAGGGAGCAAGGGAGCATCCTATAGCTCTCCTATAACTGTTCTGAGACCAGTGCAGACAGACAGCACACTGGAGGTTAAGTCATGCACTAAATAGGGAGCAAGGGAGCATCCTATAGCTCTCCTATAACTGTTCTGAGACCAGTGCAGACAGACAGCACACTGGAGGTTAAGTCATGCACTAAATAGGGAGCAAGGGAGCATCCTACATCTCTCTATAACTGTTCTGAGATCAGTGCAGACAGACAGCACACTGGAGGTTAAGTCATGCACTAAATAGGGAGCAAGGGAGCATCCTATAGCTCTCCTATAACTGTTCTGAGACCAGTGCAGACAGACAGCACACTGGAGGTTAAGTCATGCACTAAATAGGGAGCAAGGGAGCATCCTATAGCTCTCCTATAACTGTTCTGAGACCAGTGCAGACAGACAGCACACTGGAGGTTAAGTCATGCACTAAATAGGGAGCAAGGGAGCATCCTATAGCTCTCCTATAACTGTTCTGAGACCAGTGCAGACAGACAGCACACTGGAGGTTAAGTCATGCACTAAATAGGGAGCAAGGGAGCATCCTATAGCTCTCCTATAACTGTTCTGAGACCAGTGCAGACAGACAGCACACTGGAGGTTAAGTCATGCACTAAATAGGGAGCAAGGGAGCATCCTATAGCTCTCTATAACTGTTCTGAGACCAGTGCAGACAGACAGCATACTGGAGGTTAAGTCATGCACTAAATAGGGAGCAAGGGAGCATCCTATAGCTCTCCTATAACTGTTCTGAGACCAGTGCAGACAGACAGCACACTGGAGGTTAAGTCATGCACTAAATAGGGAGCAAGGGAGCATCCTATAGCTCTCCTATAACTGTTCTGAGACCAGTGCAGACAGACAGCACACTGGAGGTTAAGTCATGCACTAAATAGGGAGCAAGGGGTCATCCTATAGCTCTCTATAACTGTTCTGAGACCAGTGCAGACAGACAGCACACTGGAGGTTAAGTCATGCACTAAATAGGGAGCAAGAGCATCCTATATCTCTCCTATAACTGTTCTGAGACCAGTGCAGACAGACAGCACACTGGAGGTTAAGTCATGCACTAAATAGGGAGCAAGAGCATCCTATATCTCTCTATGCAGTTAAGTGCGTTCACTCCTAAAATCTGATCATAAGTTCAGTTTCAGGCTGCAGATGATGTTTGGACACTCATTGATCATCAGTTCATAGATTCAACATTTATAATGTTTTATTTGACATGATTTATAGTTCTGTCCTGCTG
>NC_068294.1:44945288-44950288 GCF_025860055.1 Xyrauchen texanus
AGAGCGCTCTAAATATGAGTATTATTGAAGTATTCTGAACTCAGCCCAGGGTCTCTCTGATTGGTTGATTGCTCTGTGTCTTCTAAGCCAATCAGAATCCGTCAGTAATGATCATGATCAGCTGTGCAGGTGCTCAGAGAGTTTAAAAGCATGTGCATTTGTTTGGCTTGTGCTTTAATAATCAAGTTAAATTCTTTTTATTTGTATTTTAAGTTTAATTAAGTTTGAGCTCTCTTTCTAGTGAGTGTCACCAGAACCTTAAACTTATTATTATTATTATTATTATTAGGGCTTGAGCACTGTAAGTCCAGAGGCCATATTGTTTTCCTGAGGATTACTGTTAGCATTCTTCTTTTCAAGGTTTATGGGGCTTTTGGGTCCCTACCACTGTATTTATCTCTCTGCCCGCCCATTGAAAATTAGATTTTTGGGAGTCTCTGTAGCACATGCCTTTTCACCTACAGTCACGAAATTATGTAAACATATAGATCTCATCAAGCTGTCAATCATAGTCATAGGCTCCACCCAACAGGAAATCTGCCATGTTGCATTGTAAAAATGCATGCTCTGGATTTTGAAATACTCCTCCTAGGGGATTTATGTGACCGGCACCAAATGTGGGCAACATCATGCAAAGACATTGAAGATGCTAAATTGCGAACAGATTTTTTATATTTCAAATGGTGTTGCCATGGCGAGGCAATAAATTAATGACGAAATTAATAACAGGAAGTGCTCATGTCTTCGGCGTGCATTGTGCGATTTAGATCAAAATTGAGATTTACATTTGGTATTGGGGGCTGATTACATAGATTTGACTATTGCGGTGCACGATCTTAGCGCCACCAACTGGCAGCAGGAAGTGTGTCACTTTACACAGACTTTGGAATAACACTCTTATTTTTATCTGAACTGCTTCAAATATTTTTATAATAATGTCAAGACAGTGCAGATTTAAAATTATGAAGGGATTTTCGATATCCTTTACTGTTGCCATGGCAATGCATTAAACACTATTATTCGTGTTTATGTACATTCATATGTTTTTGAGGTACTTGGAAGGCTTGAATTTTTAGGATCTTTTGCACACACGTCAGAATCGTCGGCCATTAGTGCTGGGCAAAGGTTCATTCATGGGCATGTAGAGGGGGCTCTGTAGTCCCAAACAGAAAATGGCCATGTTCAGGGGACTCTGTAGCACATCCCTTTTCAGCTACAGTCACTTTATACATACTGTCTGTAGATCTCATCAAGCCAGACAACTTTCACACCACAGACATTAAGTCTGCCCAACAGGAAGTTGGCCAGTTTGGATTGTTTGAAAATTGCATGCTCTGGATTTTGAAATACTCCTCATAGAGAATTCAGACTAGCACCAAACACACACACATCTCGTACATGCATGCAATCTAAGAGTGAAACTAATATATATATATATATATATATATATATATATATAATTTTGGGAGTAACATGTTTTATTGTAAAGAAATTGTCTTCATGCTAAATATTATTATTTGTATTATTTTCAGGTAATCATGTGTGCATGTTTCACTCAAGAGAAACTGAAGAAATGAATCATTTGTTTAAATGTAAATCTTAGATGATGTCATAAATGTTATGTAAATGACAGTGTTTGAGGCAGTAATGCAGGCGTGTTGAAGCGGGCACTGACCGTCCCTCATTATACAACACATACTGAGAGAAATCACAGCCGGGGACTTTCAGATCCGTCATTACATTTACATATATTGTGTCTCTTCTGTGCAGATTGATTACAGAGAAGAAACTGATGCTGGAAATCTCAGTGGCTCAACATGATACTCTTGTGTGTGTGTGCTGGAGGCTGTATGGCACACAGTTCAGGGTCAGAGGTCATAAGCAACAGCTGCTATTATGATTTAACCCTTTAAGCTCAGAAAAAAAGATTAATTGTCAAATATCAATAACTTCAGTCTAGACCAACTTAATTTTTTTGTAAAAAATAACTTTATAATGCATGTAGATATTATGACCAAAACTGAACAAGTGCTTTACTGACAAATCAGAAGTGTTACATTTGGATCATTTATTTGAAAATAATTGGACAATAAATATTATTGTAACTAGTAAAAACATCAAACTGATGAAATATTCATGTGTCATATGTTGTTGGAAAGATCTTAAAGAGTAAAATACAACCAGACTATTTGTTTTACTCACAGATAAAAATATAGCGAGTAACAGCTAAATATATGTCTTTGACAATTATGTTGCTGTTGCTTATATACAGCGTTTTTGCTTATAACTTCATGAAAAATGTACGTAACATAAAATCTCACATATGATTATTTAGAGTCTGTGATTATCTTTCAATGGAGTCCACACACAAGATAATCAGATGTATAGATCATTAGATAATCCACATGAAGCACAATGTTACATATGACCACCAGGAGATGGCGCCAAATACACGACACAGACTCAATGATGACTCAAATGACACAGAATGAAACTCATTCTGTGAAATCTCATGACTAAAATCATGTCTGCATGCTATGCAAACCTTTAGTCATTGTTGTGTTTGCATGTGCAATTAGTTCTTATGTACAATTATTATCTTTTATTTGTTTGGAGATGTTTTTGGACTATAATTAATTATGATTAATTATATTTGTAATGTTGGAACTTTTGATCGCTTTGTCGTATCAACACAAAACTTTCCTCAGATAGTCGACATGATTGAGAATTAAACAAAAGTCGTTTTTCAGAGCCACATTATTTACACACAGAAGTATATAAAGTTAAATCAGTAAAATAAGAAAAACATTTTTTGGCTCAGTTTTTTGTGATTTTTCAGCAGTTTCTAAGGCTGAGAGTCTCAGAATGTCTCATAATCTATATCGTTAAAAAAAGGTTTTCTTTACAATGACACCAAACACTCGACCCTTCTCGTTTTATTAACTTATATTCCTTTAATTTTGTGTATCCCGTTCAAACAGGAAGTCTTTAAAAACACCTTCAGGGCTTAAAGGGTTAAAAGAAAACAGACAAACATTTAAACCAATTTTTTTTTCTCTAAATGGCTTTTATTTAATAAAAAAAAAGAAAAGAAAAAAAGAACAAGATAGAAAAGTCACGTTACATCGGTTCTGCTCAGACAGTGACGAACAGAAAACCTTAAAGTCAACATGAAACAGAGTTTCTAGTGAAACGAGATATTAAATAGATGGGACGGTGTGAAGGGTCTATATGACCGCAGACTTTCAGAGGCGGAGCCAGTAATATAAATCATTTGGGGGGGAATAACATGCACTGATGAATCACTCACAATAACAGTAGATACACGTGTTACACTTCTTAAATCTCATCAATCCTCTCTTCATGCTCACGAGAGTCTAGAACAGAGTCCAGATCCGTTTACAAACACTCGCATGATCTCGTCTTACTCTGAGTTCATGATGACATATGAGCTAATGTACATTCCTTTAAATCAATGACTTGTATGTAACAGGCATGTTGATAGTTAGCTGATGGTTACTGTGAGGTTTCAACGCCTTCACGGAGCAACTTACCAAATCCTTCAAATCAACAGAAATGTCACAGTTAACATGGAATAAGCGAGAAGCTGAAACATAAACAAGAATATATCCGCAAAACAAATAAATACAATCAAACACAAAATGCAAATGTCAGTTTCGAGATGGTCCAAAAATCATTTCTCAAGCATTTATTATCCAGTAAAATATGTTGCATCCTTCAATTGTTTATTATTTTTCTAACGGCATTGTCAAGTTTTATTGTTCGTTATAAGCGTCGATCAGACAAACGTTGTGAGGTTTATGCATCAAAACAAAAACTGCCAATTAGGTAAAAAAACTAACTTTGATATTAATATTGATATGGTCTTAAATTAAGAATATGACTGATCTGCCGTGTACAGATGCTTGGAAATGTTTCATATTAATTTGAAATGTTTCAGACAGGAGTAACTTTCGTCCAATGCTCAGACGAAACGTGTTTGTCTCCAGTGTTTTCCTGCGACCACCTGAACTCATGAGAGCGTGCATGCGTGAGATGAGAGAGGACACAAAACAAATGTCTATCTGAGGTCAGACCAATCTAAAACCAGCTAAATTATTGCACTGATTTCCTGCGTCTAATGATGGGCGGCAATTATAAATAAAAGCAGTAACAGTATTTCAGTGAAACAGTCCGGACGCGGCGTCAGGCTTCACCACTGCTGCCAGCTGAAGTCGTCGTTCGACCCAAACACCAGGAAGAAGCCCATGATGGTGGCGAAGATCACGATGTTTCCCGTCAGGACGAGAGCGCACGCTCCCCACGCGATCTGGAAACATTCACACTCATTATTCAGTCACACAGAAATCAGCTGGAAACTTCTACAGACTTCAAAACAACGGGTTTACTGTTAGAACAATCTGACATCATTGACGCTGACTATCACACCTGCAGTCGTGAGTTTGACTCCAGGGCGTGCTGAGTGACTCCAGTCAGGTCTCCTTAGCAACCAAATTGGGCCGGTTGCTAGGGAGGTTAGCGTCACATGGGGTAACCAAATTGGGCCGGTTGCTAGGGAGGGTAGAGTCACATGGGGTAATCAAATTGTCCTGGTTGCTAGGGAGGGTAGAGTCACATGGGGTAACCAAACTGGGCCGGTTGCTAGGGAGGTTAGAGTCACATGGGGTAACCAAATTGGGCCGGTTGCTAGGGAGGTTAGAGTCACATGGGGTAACCAAATTGGCCCGGTTGCTAGGGAGGGTAGAGTCACATGGGGTAACCAAATTGACCCAGTTGCTAGGGAGGTAGAGTCACATGGGGTAATCAAATTGGGCCGGTTGCTAGGTAGGGTAGAGTTACATGGGGTAACCAAATTGGGCCGGTTGCTAGGGAGGTTAGAGTCACATGGGGTAACCAAATTGGGCCGGTTGCTAGGGAGGTTAGAGTCACATGGGGTAACCAAATTGGCCCGGTTGCTAGGGAGGGTAGAGTCACATGGG